>NC_142443.1:55366617-55517500 GCF_059453495.1 Arachis ipaensis
ACAAGAAATAAAGGGGACAACCAGCGAGCATCGACGCGTACGCATGGTTCACGCGTGCGCGTGATCTGGAGATTTTCACAGCGACGCGTGCGCGTACCTGACGCGTACGCATGGATTGGAGTTCTAGAAGACGACGCGTGCGCGTGCCTAACGCGTACGTGTGACTGACGCGTACGCGTGACATGCACGATCTGCAGAAATCACAGAAAACGCTGGGGGCGATTTTGGGCCGAGTTTGGACCCAGTTTCCGGCCCAGAAGCACAGACTAGAGCTAGGGAACATGCAGAGACTCAACACACATTCTCATTAGTATAGTTTTAGATTTTTAGTTTCGAATCTAGAGAAAAATTACTCTTCTTCTAGGTTTTCTTTTACTTTCATAGATTTCTAGTTTTATGCTTTTGCTTTGGATATTGAGAAGAGTCATTACCTTCGTTGAAGTTGCTATTCTAGTTTGTTTCCTTATTCCCTTACTCTTCTATATCCTTAATTTTTGTTCAGAGTTACAATTGGATTGTTTTTAGAATTTATTAATGCAAGAAGTATTTTTCTATTTAAATTTCATTATTTGTTTAATTGCTTCCAATTGATTTTAATTATTATGTTCTCTTTTTACTTCTCTTATAAAACAACGAAGATGGTATTCATGTTGATAGAGTAGACTCCCAACTTGACTTGAGGGTTGATTAAAAGGAGACACTTGAGTTAGAATGCTCAAGTGATTAGTTAAATTGGAAGTTGTTGGCTAATTCTCTATTTAATAACGCTAGTCCTTCCCTAGGGAGAGGATTAGGATTTGCAAATAAGAGTTAGCTCAATCACTTGACTTTCCTTTATTTAGTAAGGGTTAACTAAGTGAAAATAACAACCTCTTTATACTACACTTGAGAGAATTCCAACAAGGATAGAACTTCCAATTAATCATTTCCCCAGTCAAGGCTTTTTAATTCGAATATATAAATCTCTTTTAATTTTCATTGCGCTACTTTACATTTATTTATTTTCTGTTATTATCAACTCTCAAAATTTCTCGAAAAACTCCTGATTAATAAGATAGCACCCTTTTGTCAGTTCGTTGGGAGACGACCTGGGATTCATACTCCCAGTATTTTTTATTCTAATTTTGTGACAACCCTTCTAAATTGATAAGCGAATTTTTGCTGGTTAAGAACTATACTCGCAACGTATTCCTTCTATTAATTTCTTAATTGGCTAATTTCCGCACCCATCAATTTTTTGCGCCGTTGCCGGGGAGTTGCAATTGTGTGCTAATTTATTAGTTGGTGTAAATATTTTTAATTTTATTTATTTGCATATTTTAGTTTATTTTATTATCATGAGCTATATGTTTCTCTCGTTGAATGATGCGTTCACTGCCTGATCCGAGCTTAGTTGCATTTGATCCCGAAATTCAAAGAACTCTTTCACGTATTAGGTGAGCTCGGCGTCGGTTAGCCTCTGAGGGTGGTGAAGTGGTTGTTATCAATTCACCAGTCTCATCTGAGGGCAAATCTAAAGCGACATTCAACGAAGAAACAAGCTCCTCTACTACTAATTCGGTTGATTTACGTGCAGGTAATATGGCGGAGCCCAGGAGGATTACTCTCCAGGAGGTAAGAGCCCTAGACTTTACTCTGCAATCGTATCAAGTACGTCACCCAAATCTGGCTGCAGATTTTGAACTGAAGACTGCACTAATCAACTTGATGCCTAAGTTTCATAGCTTACCAACTCAGGAGCCTATCAAGCACCTCAGTAATTTTTAGATAGCCTGTTCTACTGTTAGGCGTCATGGTGCAGATGAAACTTCTATTCTGCTAACTGCCTTCCCATTTTCTCTTGAGGGAAAGGCGAGGGAGTGGTACTACACTCAACCTGAAATGACTGTTACTAACTGGGATATGCTCAGAAGAGAATTCTTGGAAAAATACTTTCCAGCTGAAGTTACAGATAGACTGAGAAAGGAGATCTCCTGCATTATTCAAGGCGAACTGGAGACCCTTTATGAGTATTGGGAGCACTTCAAGAATCTTCTAGACGCATGCCCCCATCACATGATTGACAAGTTGGTGTTGATTAGCTACTTCACTCAAGGAATGAAGCCTCGGGATAAGACTACATTGGATGGTGCAAGTAATGGTTCTCTGAAAAAGTACAAGACCGCAGATGAAGCGTGGAAACTGATCAGCGACTTAGCTGAGTCCACTCGGAATCACAGGCACAGGAACAACCACCCCAAAGGTGTTGCAGAGATTTCCTCTAGCAGTGAGACTACTGCCTTCACACAAGCTGTATGTGAGATGACCAACCTACTGAAGCAGATACAACTAAATCAACAACAACCTCAGCCTCCCTCACCACAACAAAGTCAACAGTTGGTTCCTCAAAGAGTATACGAAATATGTGCTGATTACACTCATTACACTGATAAGTGTCCACAGCTCCAACAAGAAGACAACACCTTGGCAGCTACTCACAATTTCTATGACTGCCCGAATCAAGGATATAATCAACAAGGCAGCAATTACAACCAAGGTGGAACCCACAATCAAGGTTGGCAAGACAACTCTAACCAAGGATGGAGAGATAATTCCAACCAGGGATGGAGAGATAATTCCAACCAGGGATGGAGAGATAATTCCAACCAAGGTTGGAGGGATAGCTACAATAGAGGAGGCAGAGACAACAATAAAAATCAGAGGTGGAACAACAACAATAGACAGCAGAACCAAAACCAGCCTTACAGAGCACCTCACGTAAGGCAGTCCCAAGCACCTCAGAACAACCAACAGCAGGTCCCCCAAATCACTTACCCAACTTCCTCTTCCAATGACGAGTTGCTTCACTCTCTGGCACAAAGACAAACGACCATGGAAAACACACTTAATGGTCTGACTTCTGCTATACAAGCTCTCGTCTCTCAGATGGGATCGTCAAGTACCTCCAACACTCAACCTTCAAGCTCCAGTACAATTCCTTCTCAACCTATACCGAACCCCAAAGGTGGCATCAATGCCATCACTTTGAGGTCTGGAACTACACTGCAAGAGAGGAATCATGAGGAGCCAAGCTCAAAGGAGAACATTCAAGCTGAAGATGTTGTGGAGGTAGAGGATGCTGAAGAAGAGAATGTAGTACAAGACTTGGTTGAAGAAGAAGCAGCTCAGCCAAGGAATGGAGCACCAAGGGACGCAGAAGCTACAAGTGGCGCCATTCCTATCCCATTTCCCCACCTTGCTAGGAAATCCAGAAAGCAGATGGAGCTAGACCCTAAAATGGTAGAAATATTCAAAAAAGTTGAGGTAAAGATTCCACTTTTTGATGCCATTCAGCAGGTACCTAGATATGCTAAGTTTCTAAAGAATTTGTGCATGCATAAGGATAAATTACAGAATTTAAAAACTATTCCTCTAGGCAGTTCCATTTTCGCTTTAGTAGGTGATATACCTGAAAAATGTAGTGACCCAGGTCCATGCATGGTTACTATTACTATAGATGGTGTGAAATTTTATGACTGTATGTGTGAATTAGGAGCGTATGTTAGTATAATGCCATTATCTGTATATGATGCTTTGAGGCTCCCTCCCTTAAAAAGGTCGGCAGCTCATTTTGTTTTAGCAGATAAAAGCATTATCTCCGTGGTTGGAATTGCTGAGGACGTGCTGGTAAGCATTAAGGGGCTCACATTTCCTATTGACTTCTATATTTTGGAGATGCCCCTAATAACTCAAGAAGACCATCATCCATCCTACTTGGAAGGCCTTTCCTGAAGACTTCGAAGTTCAAGTTGGATGCCTTCTCAGGAACATACTCTTTTGAGATAGATGGCAGAGCAGTGAGCTTCAATTTGGATGAAGCTATGAAGCATCCTCCTGAAGACCATTCCATCTTCCAGTGCAACATCATTGATGAGACTGTAGCTGCAGTTCACCAGGAGGAAGTAGAAGAGAGGCACATGGAGCAAGATGCAAGTGTGGGGACACCCCCTGGACAAGATGAGGACACGTTACAACCATCACTGGCTCCAGATGATCAAGTGCCTAGCCATGAGCAGAAATTGGAATTAAAGCCCCTTCCACCCCACCTCAAGTATGCTTACCTTAAGGATAATCAAAAGCTCCCAGTTATCATTGCAATGGAACTTACTCCCCAACAGGAGGAGCAGCTGCTTAGTGTGTTGAGAAGACACAAGAAAGCAATTGGGTGGAGCTTGGCGGATATAGTAGGCATCAGTCCTCAAGTTTTTGAGCATAGGATATTTTTAGAAGAGGGAGCAAGGCCTGTCCGTTAACCCCAAAGAAGACTGAATCCCACCATCTTAGAAGTTGTCAAGAAAAAAGTGACCATGCTACTTGAAGCAGATATCATCTACCCCATCTCAGATAGTGAATGGGTCAGTCTAGTACAAGTGGTGCCCAAGAAGTCTGGAGTCACAATAGTAAAAAATGAGCATGGAAAGCTCCTGACAACTAGAATGCAGAATTCATGGAGAGTTTGCATTGATTACAGGCGTCTCAACCAAGCTACTCGCAAGGATCATTACCCCTTGCCATTTATTGATCAGATGCTTGATCGCCTGTCAGGTAAATCCCATTATTACTTTTTATATGGTTATACAGGCTATTTTTAAATTCATATAGCTCCTGAAGATTAGGAGAAGACTACTTTTTACATGCCCCTTTGGAACGTATGCATACAAAATGATGCCTTTTGGCTTATGTAATGCACCGGCTACTTTCCAAAGATGCATGATGAGTATCTTCTCAGATCTTATTGAGAACTGTATGGAAGTTTTCATGGATGATTTTAGTGTATATGGTGATTCATTTAGCCTTTAGTTGGGTAGTTTAGCTAGAGTATTAGATAGGTGTGTTAGTTCAAACCTTGTTTAAATTTTGAAAAATGTCACTTTATGGTAAAACAAAGAATTGTACTAGGACATGTTGTCTCTAATACTGGTATTTCTGTAGATCCAGCAAAGGTAGATGTCATTTCTAGTTTGCCCTACCCTTCGTCCGTGAGGAAAGTCCATTCGTTTCTTGGCCATGCAGGTTTCTATAGGAGATTTATCAAGGACTTCAGTAAGGTAGCACTGCCTTTATCCAGACTGCTGCAGAAATATGTTGAGTTCAAGTTCAGTGAGGATTGCATAGAAGCATTTGATAAGCTAAAAATCGCCTTGACTCAAGCTCCGATTGTGAGAGGACCAGATTGGAGCCAGCCCTTTGAGATTATGTACGATGCCTCTAACCATGCAGTAGGAGTGGCACTGGCTCAGCGCGAAGGTAAGGATCCTTTCGTAATTGCTTATGCTTCTAAGACTTTAGACGTTGCTCAGTTTAATTACACTACCACTGAGAAAAAGCTTATGGCTATTGTTTTTCCTCTGGATAAATTCCGAGCCTATTTACTTGGTACTAAGGTGGTAGTGCACTCAGACCATGCAGCTCTAAAGTATTTATTAGCTAAAAAAGAGTCCAAACCAAGGTTAATACATTGGATATTGCTGCTGCAAGAATTTGATTTAGAAATTAAGGATAGGAGTGGTTCCCAGAATTTAGTGGCAGACCACTTGAGTCGCCTTGAGCACATTAAGACTGACTCCACCCCTATCAATGATGCTTTTCCATTTGATAGCTTACACGCAGTATCTGAAGTAGTTCCTTGGTATGCACCTGTAGCTAATTATCTAGTTAGCCACACTTTCTCTCCTAATTTTACTAAGCATCAAAGAGACAAGCTGAAAAGCGAGTCCAAATATTATATATAGGATGACCCATATTTATGGAGGTATGGTGATGACCAGGTAATTAGAAGGTGTGTGTCCCAATCAGAATTCCTGTCCATTTTAGAGGCTGCCACTCTTCTGAGAGTGGAGGACATTTCGGCCCTCAAAGAACAGCTAGAAAAATTTTAGACTGTGGATTTTGGTGGCCCATTCTTTTTAAGGATGATGCTGCCTTTTGTAAATCTTGTTCCCCATGCCAAAGGTTTGGTAATATATCCAAGAGAGATGAGATGCCCCAACAGATTATGCTATTCTGTGAAATTTTTTATGTTTGGGGCATTGACTTCATGGGTCCATTTCCAAACTCTAGTGGTTACCTTTATATACTGTTTGCTGTAGATTATATTTCTAAATGGGTGAAAGCAATTCCTACCCGTACTGATGATGCTAACACTATTGTCTCCTTTGTTAGAAACCATATTATCTGTCGCTTTGGATCACCACAAGCAATCGTGAGTGATCAAGGCACTCACTTCTGTAACAGGAGACTAGCTGGACTACTGAAGAAGCATGGGATCGTTCACAAAGTGGCAACAGCTTACCATTCCTAGACCAATGGACAAGCAGAGGTGTCTAACAGAGAAATAAAGCGCATTCTGGGGAAGATAGTAAAGCCTCATAAGAAGGAATGGAGCACCAGACTTGTTGATGCGCTCTAGGCGTATCGGACAGCATACAAGACACCCATTGGGATGAGCTCCTTCCGCTTAGTATACGGAAAGGCTTGCCACCTTCCAGTAGAGGTGGAACACAAGGCTTTCTGGGCTGTGAGGGAGTGCAACATGGGATTTGAGAAAGCTGGCGCTGAAAGGAAGCTGCAACTAGCAAAACTGGAGACCCTTCGACTTGAAGCTTATGACAACGCCATATTATACAAAGAGAAGGTGAAGGCTGTGCATGACAAGCATATTAAGAGAAAAGAGTTCAGACCTAGAGATCTAGTTCTCCTTTACAACTCCAGGCTGAGACTCATGCGAGAAAAGCTGAGATCCAGATGGGAAGGCCCCTATAGAGTAGAGAAGGCAGAGCCATATGGAGTCTTCCACCTGAGTCATCCCTCAAGTTCCGATTTCATCAAGGTCAATGGACATTGCCTAAAGCTTTATCATGGTGAGAAGATGAAGGAACACAAAGAGCTAGAGGTCTTCCTCTTGGAGGACCCACCAACAGAAGCAGAATGAGCCTGAAGACCGTCCAACTAAAGGACGTAAAAGCAAAGTGCGAGGTGGGAGACAACCCACCATGGTATGATTGTTCCCTTTTTATCAGTCTTATTTTATTTTCTTTTCTTTTTATTAGCATTAATCCATAATTTCTGCATATTCATCAGCATGTTGCATTCAGTATTCTGCACCAAAAAAAAAGAGAGAAAGTGGCAGAAAGTTGCATGGGAGCAATGCAGAAAGTTTGCCAATCGCACAAGCATAACCACACGAACGCGTCCCTCACGCGTGCGTGTCATTTGAATATTTGGCACCTCATGCGTACGCGTCAATGACGCACACGCGTGACCTAGGAAAATCGATGTAAAGAGGTGTCAGGCCGAAAGTTGTGATGGCCTAGTGCGGGAACTATTCCCAAGGCACAAAGTCACTCACGCGTACGCGTCCTTGACGCGTGCACGTCATTTTCAAATCCTGAACACTCACGCGTGCGCGTCAATGACGCGCACGCGTCGTATGCTATTTTGGCACACATCTCGATACAAACAGAGAGTTGTACGTGCGCAAGGCTGCCTACGCGTCGCCTCCCCATTAGCGCGACCCACGCGTACGCATGGAGTACGCGTACGCGTCACTCGTGCAACACCACCAGAACCCTGCGCCGCCACTTTTCTGATCTTTTCTTTTTCAATCCTAATTTCTTTCTTCTTTCTTCTTTCTTCTTTCTTTCTCTTCTTTCTTCTTTATTCTTCATTCTTTTTTTCCTTCTTCTTTCTTTACTTTTTTTTTCTTCTTCCCCCCCTTCCATCATATTTTCTTCACCTCCCATTCTCCATTACATCTCTTTGTCACCTTTTTCTCAAGGTTCTTTCTTTCTATTTTCTTTCTTCTCTCCTTATTATTTATTTATTTTTGTATTATTTTACTTGGTGTTAGAAATCTAATTGGGTGATTGTTTTCTTCCATAATTGCTTGTGGATTATTAAGGAGTTGTTTGATAATTATCACTAATTATTTTTGGGTTGCTTGCATGTTCAAACTTAATACTTTCAATAACATATTTACCATGCATACTAAGTGTTTGTGAAAAAGTCCGTATGGCATTGTGAACTTTTAATTATTCTATCCTTCTACTCTAATACCTGTTTTTCATAAAACCCTTTCAATATTTTATTAATTGAATATAATTGTCAATACAAACGTGATTGTTAGTTCGTTACATTTGATAATCAAATTAAGCAATAAATGCTTGATCTATGCTACTCATGCCTTTGCCGGCATGCCAATAAACATCTTGTATTTAATTGTCTTAATTTATCATGCTATATTTCCATTGATGTCCTGATTACATGTAGTCGCAACCATGTGTTAACGACATCCTTCTTTACCTTGGCATTGATTATCACTTGTACTGTCCTCCTCCTTGCTTTAACCCTTGGCTTTACATGTTACTTTCCTTTTCCCTTTTCAGGATGGCCATCAAGAAGGATAAAGAGAAAGCTGCTCCCAAACCACCGGCAAGGAGAGGAACAAAAAGAGCACTAGCTGCGGAACCATCTTCCACATCAGAAAAGCCCTCAACAAAGCGAGTCAAGAGGATCATCAAGGTCGATGAAACAGAGAAAGCCTTTCAAGTAAGGGACACTGCGCGGTTCACTAACCGCTATTGTGAGCAGATGTTCCCCATCCTGGCTGAGAGAAACTACAACAATGAGCACCTACTCATCCTCCCTACCCACATTTTTAAGTTTGTTGAGCCCCGCCTTGAGCGCAGACAATGGGGATTCTTACGGAGGCAGCCACGGCAGGTCAATCTCTCATGGGTAGTTGAATTCCACTCCAATTTTCACATGCCAACCCTGCAGTCTGTCTATGTCCGTCCGAAGCAAGTCCCTATCTCTGAAGGGGCCATTCAGTGAGCTTTAGATCTCCCCCTGCCCTAGAAGGATTGGACGCATACCAAGAAGCCTCTTTCAAGCACCAGACATACCAATTTGACTGGGACGCCATCCTCAAAGTTATAGCACAACCTGGCAGTAGATGGATCTATGGATACCATCAATCCCGACCTAAAGGCATATTGGCTTCAGCACTCACTTTGGAGGCTCGAGTGTGGGCACAAATTATGTCCCATTACATCTTTCCAAGCACTCACGATTCCTCATTCACTGCAGATATGGCTGTTCTCCTCCGGTGTATCATTACAAACCAGCCTCTCAACTTACCAAGACACCTCCGGCACGCCATGGGACACGTACAGATTGCGGGTAACCAACCCTTTTCCGCCTTGGTTTTAGATCTAGTCTCGGCAGCCGGAGTCTCCTACAGAGCTGGAGACACCAAGACCATACTTCCGCGGGATGATCAGTATATCCCCAATGGGAAGTACATCAGACCCCCAACAGCCACTACCAGCCGGACCGCAGACCCGGCCGGAGATATTCCTTCTCCTTCCACATCACAAGCACCTTCAACAAGTCAGTTGCTCCTACAGATACTTTAAAGGTTGGACCAGCTTGACCGGCAAGCAAAGCAAGGAGAGTGCCGTAACAAGCGCCGATTTACATACCTCAAGGAGCTAATTGTCGGCAACCACCCACCTGAAGAAGAACCAGACACTCCGAACTCCACTTCACCTACCAGCACTGGGAGCCCTGACGACTCTGACTGTGGAGATGCTGTTACCAGCCCCCCTCTGTTCCTGACAGATGGCACCGAGGACGGTGCCAATCTTTAAGTGTGGGGAGGTCGATCAGTACTTGACTTCCAGAGGTAATCTCTCTCTCTTAACACCAACATTTTAGTTTTTCTTTGGTTAGATAGAATAGATTGCATGATAATAATTATTTGTATGTATGTTTGCTTGGTTAAAGTAATAAATTTCTTTTCAAAGACTCTATTTTATAATATTTCACTAATTTAATTTGAAAAATTTATGTTAAACTTGTTTGAAGACTGTAAATTGGAACATGGTTTTTGAGTTAAGAACACACAACCTGTGAGATTTGAGCTTAATTACATGGTTACACTATTTAACCATAATATTTTATTCTTGTGTGTTTTCTCTATGATTGTAATTTTTATTTTGTTCCACTCTATATGTCCAGTGTTTAATGTGTTATATGCATGCATATGATTGAGGCCATTATTTGATTATTAGCTCACTTATCCCAAATAGCCTACCCTTTTAATTACCTTTGTTAGCCACCTTGAGCCTTTTAATCCCCATTTGTTCTATATTTTACCACATCACTAGCCTTAAGCGGAAAAACAATCAATTACCCCAATTGAATCTTTGGTTAGCTTAAGATAGAGATTGTGTATTAACTAAGTGTGGAAAAACTGTGGGAACATGGGTTAATAGGGAATGTGTTATGATAAAATATTGGGAATTTGGGTACCTACTCATGTGAGACCAGAAAAATTAAAAATCCATGTGCATTGATAAGTTATATTTACTTTTCTATATATATTAAAAAAATACCAATAAATAAATAATTAAATAAATAAGGGGACAAAATTACCCCAATGTTAAGCTAATGAAAAATCAATGCATAGGTGATACAAATTAAAAGAAGAGTTGATGCATGAGTATGTAATGCAAAAGTGAGAATTTTGGGTAGTTAGGCATAATTTTAGAAGTTATATAGAGTGTGTGTGTGTGTATAGGTGAGAGCTTAGGTTAATCAAGGATTCAATTTATAGCTCACTTACCCATACATATATCCTCACCTTTGCCTTAGCCCCATTACAACCTTGAAAAGATCTCATGATGTTTGCATTGGAACATTAAATATTTGTTGATTGGTTAGGTGAAGAACAAAGTTTAGAAAGCATGACTAGAGAAGACTAGAGTGAATTACCCCATACATCTGAGTGATTAGAGTGCATATACACCATCAGTGAGGGTTTAATGCTTAATTCTATGTTCCTTGCTTTTATGAGCTATCTTCTCACAAGTTTACTTGTCTTTTATTATATGATTTGAATTAATAGAATTTGAATTATTTTTGTCTTGGAGAACTTGTTTACTTTTAACCAAGTAGATAGAAAATATCTTAGCATATAGTTGCATTCATATACACAGGTTGTATTGCATTGCATGAGTCTTACTTTTCTCTACTCGTTTATTTTATCTCCTTGAGCTTATCATGAGGACATGCTAATGTTTAAGTGTGGGGAGTTTGATAAACCACTATTTTATGGTTTATCTTGTGCTGATTTGAGTGGCTTTTATCAAGTCTTTACACACTTATTCATACAAATTGCATGGTTTCAAAAATTTCTTCCTAGTTTTGTTCTATGGTTGAAAACTTGCTTACTAAGCCTTTAATTTGTGTATTTTAATTCTCCTTTATACCATTCGATGCCGTGATCTACGTGTTCAGTATTTTCAGGCTTTATAAGGCAGGAATAGCTTGGAGGATGAAGAGGAAGCTTGCAAAAATAGAAGGAGCACAAGAAATAAAGGGGACAACCAGCGAGCATCAACGCATACGCATGGTTCACGCGTGCGCGTGATCTGGAGATTTTCACAGTGACGTGTGCGCGTACCTGACGCGTACACATGGATTGGAGTTCTGCAAGAAGACGCGTGCGTGTGCCTAACGCGTACGCGTGACACGCGAAGATGACCAGCAACGCGTACGCGTGACTGACGCGTACGTGTGACATGCGCGATCTGTAGAAATCACAGAAAATGTTGGGGGCAATTTTGGGCCGAGTTTGGACCCATTTTTTGGCCCAGAAACACAGACTAGAGCCAGGAAATATGCAGAGACTCAACACACATTCTCATTAGCATAGTTTTAGATTTTTAGTTTTGAATCTAGAGAAAAATTACTCTTCCTCTAGGTTTTCTTTTACATTCATAGATTTCTAGTTTTATGCTTTTGCTTTGGATATTGAGAAGAGTCATCACCTCCGTTGAAGTTGCTATTCTAGTTTGTTTCCTTATTCCCTTACTCTTCCATATCCTTAATTTTTGTTCAGAGTTACAATTGGATTGTTTTTAGAATTTATTAATGCAAGAAGTATTTTTCTATTTAAATTTCATTATTTGTTTAATTGCTTCTAATTGATTTTAATTATTATGTTCTCTTTTTACTTCTCTTATAAAACAACGAAGATGGTATTCATGTTGATAGAGTAGACTCCCAACTTGACTTGGGGGTTGATTAAAAGGAGACACTTGAGTTGGAATGCTCAAGTGATTAGTTAAATTGGAAGTTATTGGCTAATTCTCTATTTACTAACGCTAGTCCTTCCCAAGGGAGAGGACTAGGATTTGCGAATAAGAGTTAGCTCAATCACTTGACTTTCCTTTATTTAGTAAGGGTTAACTAAGTGAAAATAACAACCTCTTTATACTACACTTGAGAGAATTCCAACAAGGATAGAACTTCCAATTAATCATTCCCCCAGTCAAGGCTTTTTAATTCGAATATATAAATCTCTTTCAATTTTCATTGCGCTAATTTACATTTATTTATTTTCTGTTATTTAACTCTCAAAATTTCTCGAAAAAATCCTGATTAATAAGATAGCACCCTGTTGTCAACTCGTTGGGAGACGACCTGGATTCATACTCCCAGTATTGTTTTATTCTAATTTTGTGACAACCCTTCTAAATTGATAAGCGGATTTTTGCTGGTTAAGAACTATACTCGCAACATATTCCTTCTATTAATTCCTTAATTGGCTGATTTCCGCACCCATCAATGACCCCAACCCTTATCCACCACAGCAACCGCCATATGAACCATACCCAGAACCACCACCTCAATATTCACCATCTCCATATCCTCACCAAGCAGAACCTCCTTCCCATTATAAACCTTTCCTCCCAATTACTGAACCCTCCTATCCATCCCAACCTCCACTGGATGACAACACCCTTAGTGTTATTCGCCAAGGGCAAATAGAGCGTCAAACCACACTCATCTCTGCTTTTGCTGGTCTCACTTCTACACTCCAAAATCTTATATCCCGCATTAACCAACCCTCTACCTCCAATATTTAACCCTCAAGCTTTAGTACACCACCACCCTCCGTGCAAGAATACCCATATCCATCAATCCAAGAGCAAGATAATCCCAATTATGCTGTTGACATGGAACAAGAGAGAATGGATCGTCTTCGCGAATTCATACTTCATAAGAAGCTAGAGGAGGCCCTAAAGGTGGAGGTAGGAGAGACCCTTGAAGATGAAGGAGTGGTTGAAGGGAGTTGTCATGGAAAGGAAATCATCAAGGAGGAGTACGATTTTATACTAAAACAACTGGACAAAGCAGCAATTATTGAAGAGGAAGAGGTGGTTGCAGACTTAGGAGATGATGAACCTCCATGGAAAAGTCTAGTCATAGAGCCTCCTTCCAAGATGTTTGATATTGATGTTGAGGAGGGTATACAACCTCCAAGGCATATTCTGGTTGAAGACTTTGAGGAGGTTGATCAAGAGATGGATTCAATCATTGATGAATCCTTATCTGCAATTGAATCCTCTACCATTGGACTTGACATGGAGATTAAAGAAGAAACAGTATAACCTCACATGCCCTTGGTGAGCAATGAAAAAGAGATTGAATTGGAAGGAAGCTACCAAGAGGAAGAGGTTGAAACTGAAGATGCTCGCAAAGAGGTGAAAGTTGCCAAGGGAGAGCACAAGGGAATGGAGCTTGAAATCACCTTGCCAAAGCTGCTGGAGACCTCTCCCCCAAAGCCATTACCATCTAATACAACATTCAAGTGGGTAAAATTCTTATCCTTGACCTTTACTTTCCCACTTGAATATGGTTTACTTGAGACAGATGGTCAGCTTAGAGCTCTTTGTGGCTTTAAGAGTAAGAGGGAGATGATTAGTGGTTGGCAACACAATCCTAGGATCGTTGTGGTTGCGAGCTCAAAATATAAATGCAAGGGTTGGTGCAGAGCTCGAATGAATGGGTCTAGGAAGCTGTTTGGATGCCTTAGTGAGAATTCGGATTGCTTACCACTCGGATGGAATCATGATGATTGACTTGAAGACGGGTGTAGAATCAAGATTTGGGATCCGGGAATATCTGAGGATCAATTTTGGGAGCTCAAGGCTTATGAAGAACTCCATCAAAGCTTGAGGAATTTACCTGGTATTGATGGAGCTTATTGGAAGTTCAAGCATTGGTGGAAGTTTCAAGACGAGTTCAAGCACAAGCCACCATAACAAGGAGCTCACCAAATGTCCAACTTAAGGACTTTAACTAAAAGTGCTAGGTGGGAGACAACCCACCATGGTATAATCGTCCCTTTTCATTCCTAGTTTTATTTTTTTTTTCACAGTATTCATTCATAATTTCTGCATAATCATCCACATTCTACATTTTGCATTCTAAAAAAAAAGGGAATCGACACGTAAGCGTCTGATGAGCGGATATTTTATACGCTTTTTGGGGTTAATTTCATGCAGTTTCTAGTATGTTTTAGTTAGTTTTTAGTATATTTTTATTAGTTTCTAGGAAAAATTCATATTTTTGGACTTTACTATGAGTGCGTGTGATTTTCTGTAATTTCAGGTATTTTCTGGCTGAAATTGAGGGAGCTGAGCAAAAATTTGATTCATGCTGAAAAAAGACTGCTGATGTTGTTGGATTCTGACCTCCCTGCACTCGGAATGAATTTTTTGGAACTACAAGAGTCCAATTGGCACGCTCTCAATTGCGTTAGAAAGTAGACATCCAGGGCTTTCCAGCAATATATAATAGTCCATACTTTGTTCGAGAATAAACGACGTAAACTGGCGTTCAACACTAGTTCCATGTTGCATTCTGGCGTTAAACGCCAGAAACAGGTTACAAGTTGGAGTTAAACGCCAGAAACAGGTTACAACCTGGCGTTTAACTCTAGAAATAGTCTAGGCACGTGTAAAGCTCAAGTCTCAGCCCCAGCACACACCAAGTAGGCCCCAGAAGTGGATTTCTGCACTATCTATCTTAGTTTACTCATTTTTTGTAAACCTAGGTTACTAGTTTAGTATTTAAATAACTTTTAGAGATTTATTTTGTACATCATGACATTTTCATGTTTTACATTGTATCTCTACGGCATGAGTCTCTAAATTCCATGATTGGGGTGAGGACCTCTGCTGTGTCTCGATGAATTAATGCAATTATTTCTGTTTTCTATTCAAACACGCTTGTTTCTATCTAAGATGTTCATTCGCACTTCAATATGATGGATGTGATGATCCATGACACTCATCACCATTCTCAACCTATGAATGCGTGCCTGACAACCACCTCCGTTCTACCTACGATTGAATGAGTATCTCTTAAATTCCTTAATCAGAATCTTCGTGGTATAAGCTAGAATCCATTGGCAGCATTCTTGAGAATTCAGAAAGTCTAAACCTTGTCTGTGGTATTCCGAGTAGGATTCAGGGAATGAATGATTGTGATGAGCTTCAAACTCACAAGGTTTGGACGTAGTGACAGACGCAAAAGGATCAATGGATCATATTCCCGCATGAGTGAGAACCGACAGATGATTAGCCTTGCGGTGACAGCGCACCTGGACCATTTTCACTGAGAGGACGGATGGTAGCCATTGACAACGGTGATCCACCAACTTACAGCTTGCCATAGGAGGAACCTTGCGTGTGTGAAGAAGAAGACAGGGGGAAAGCAAAGATTCAGAAGACAAAGCATCTCCAAAACTCCAACATATTCTCCATTACTGCATAACAAGTACTATTTAATTTATGCTTTTTACTCTTCATAAATATAATCACTCTTATCATTGATTTCCTGACTAAGAATTACAAAATAACCATAGCTTGCTTCAAGCCGATAATCTCCGTGGGATCGACCCTTACTCACGTAAGGTATTACTTGGACGACCCAGTGCACTTGCTGATTAGTGGTACGAGTTGTGAAAAGTGTGATTCACAATTTGTGCACCAAGTTTTTGGTGCCGCTGCTGGGGATTGTTCGAGTTTGGACAACTGACGGTTTATTTTGTTGCTTAGATTAGGAAAAATTTTTCTTTTTGGTTTATAGTCTTCTATTAATGTTTTTGGTTAAAATTTCTTTTTTAATCCTTATTTTGTATTTTTAAATTTTTCAAAAATTTTATAAACTGATAATTGAGTTTTTCTGTTTGAGTTTAGTTTCATATTTTAAGTTTGGTGTCAATTGCATGTTTTTATTTTCTTTTAAATTTTCGAATTTGTGTTCATTGTTCTTTCTTAATCTTCAAGTTGTTCTTGTTTATTTTCCTTGTTTGATCTTTGCTTTGTCTTGTTTTGTGTCTTTTCTTGTTTTTCTTGTGCTTTTTCAAATTTTTAGTTTTCAAAAAAAAAATTTTATACAATAAATACCTTTATTAAAACACTTTAAATTTATAACTCAATTGGCTAGAGCGTTGTGTTTATGTTCTTGGTAATTGGGAATTTTCCTTTTAAAACTTTTTCTAAAAAAATAATTTTTCTTTGATTAAATCTCATGTCAAACTTTTAAGTTTGGTGTTCTCTTGTTTTTTTTTTTTTTCGAAAACTTATTTTTAGTTTTCTAAAAGTTTTAAGTTTGGTGTTCTTTTTATGTTCTTGTGAGTCTTCAAAGTGTTCTTGAGGCTTCTTTGTGTTTTGATCTTAAGATTTTTAAGTTTGGTGTTCCTTGGTGTTTTTTCTCCAAATTTTCGAAAATAAGGAGCATTAGATCTAAAAATTTTAAGTCTTGTGTCATTTTATTGTTTTTCTCTTTCGTCATTAATTTCAAAAATATCTTTTCTCTTTATTTTAAATTTAATTTTCGAAAATTACTCTTAAAAATTCAGATTTTTATTTTAAAATCAAATCCTTTCAAAAATTCAAAATCTTTTTCAAAAATCATATCCAGAGTTTTTCAAATCTTTTCAATTAAGCAATTATTTTCATTTTCAAATTTATTTTTCCCTTGGTTTTCGAAATTTACATTTTAATTTCTAATTATTTTATTTTATTTTATCTTATTATTTTTATTTATTTTAATAATTTGGTTTGTTCTACTTCAATAAAATAAAAACAAAAATATATCTTCTTTGCAATTCACATCAATTTCATTTTATCCATCATGGATCTAAGTGGAAATGAACATCCAGAAGGACTCTGGGATCATATGCTAATTCCACTACTACTGCATATGGGAGTAGTATCTGTATACCCCCCCCCCATCAAAGCAGGCAGTTTTGAGCTAAATCCTCAGCTCATTGTCATGGTGCAGCAAAACTGCCAGTATTCCGGTCTTCCACAGGAAGAACCTACTGAGTTTCTGGCACAATTCTTACAAATTGCTAACACAGTACGTGACAAGGAGGTAGATTAGGATGTATACAGACTGTTACTATTTCTGTTTGCTGTAAAAGATCAAGCTAAAAGGTGGTTAAATAACCAACCCACAGCAAGCATAAGGACATGGAAACAGTTATCAGACAAATTCTTGAATCAATATTTTCCTCCAAAAAGGATGACACAACTAAGGCTGGACATCCAAGGCTTTAAACAAGAGGATGACGAATCCCTTTATAATGCCTGGGAGAGGTACAAAGGGATGCTAAGGAAATGCACCTCTGAAATGTTTTCAGACTGGGTACAATTAGACATCTTCTACTATGGGCTTACAGAAGGAGCTCAGATGTCCTTAGACCACTCAGCTAGTGGATCTATACACATGAAGAAAACTATTGAAGAGGCTCAAGAGCTTATTGATATAGTTGCCAGAAATCAGCATCTGTACATAAGCAGTGAGTCCTCCATAAACGAAGAAGCCAAAGCAGTGTCTACTGAACTTGGTCCTCTAGAACAAGTTGCTGAACTCAATCAACAATTGTGTTTTCTAACAAAACAGCTAGCAGAATTCAAGGAGATGCTACAAGACACTAAAATTGCTAATAAAAATATGGAGGCACAATTGAATCAGACAAAACAGCAGTTATGAAACCAGATAACAGAAGAGTGCCAGGTAGTTCAATTAAGAAGTGAGAAAACATTAAATACCTCACTTCAGAGCAGCAGAAAGCCAAGAAAAGAACAACTGACAGAGGATGAGCAAAAAATTATCCAAAATCCCTCTGAGGACAGTAAGGGCCCAGAGAGGAACAACTCTGGCGTTCAAACGCCAGAAAAGGATGCAAGGTTGGCGTTAAACGCCCAACCCACGCGCAGTTCTGGCGTTTAAATGCTAGGAACAGGTAAGGAGCTAGCGTCAAACGCCCAATGGAAGTTCAGTTCTGGTGTTCAAATGCCAGAAACAGGTAAGAAGCCGGCGTCCAACGCCAATCAAGCTTCTAACCCTGGCATTCAAACGCCAGTGAGGGATCAGACACACACAAGTGCTGATAACAACCCCTCTAAAAAGGCTTCTCCAACCACTTCTGTAGGAAATAAACCTGCAGCAACCAAGGTTGAAGAATACAAAGCCAAGATACCTTATCCTCAAAAACTCCGCCAAGAGGAGCAGGATAAGCAATTTGCTCGCTTTGCAGACTACCTCAAGACTCTTGAAATAAAGATTTCATTGCAGAGGCACTTGAGCAAATACCCTTGATGAGCGGATAATTTATACGCTTTTTGGCATTGTTTTTAGGTAGTTTTTAATATGTTTTAGTCACTTTTTATTATATTTTTATTAGTTCTTAAATAAAAATCACATTTCTGGACTTTACTATGAGTTTGTGTGTTCTTCTGTGATTTCAGGTATTTTCTGTCTGAAATTGAGGGAGCTGAGCAAAAATTTGATTCAGGCTGAAAAAGGACTGCTGATGCTATTGGATTCTGACCTCTCTGCACTCGGAATGGATTTTCTAGAGCTATAGGAGTCCAATTGGCGCGCTCTCAATTGCGTTGGAAAGTAGACATTCAGGACTTTCCAGCAATATATAATACTCCATACCTTGCTCAAGGATAGATGACATAAACTGGTGTTCAACGCCAGTTCCATATTGCAGTCTGGCGTTAAACGTCAGAAACAGGTTACAAATTGGAGTTAAACGCCAGAAATAGGTTACAACCTGGCGTTTAACTCCAAAAACAGCCTAGGCACGTGTAAAGCTTAAGTCTCAGCCCCAGCACACACCAAGTGGGTCCCAGAAGTGGATTTCTGCACCATCTATCTTAGTTTATTCATTTTCTGTAAACCTAGGTTACTAGTTTAGTATTTAAACAACTTTTAGAGATTTACTTTGTACCTCATGACAATTTTAGATATGAACTTTGTACTCTTTGACGGCATGAGTCTCTAAACTCCATTGTTGGGGGTGAGGAGCTCTGCTGTGTCTCGATGAATTAATGCAATTATTTCTGTTTTCTATTCAAACACGCTTGTTTCTATCTAAGATGTTCATTCGCACTTCAATATGATGAATGTGATGATCCGTGACACTCATCACCATTCTCAATCTATGAACGCGTGCCTGACAACCACTCCCATTCTACCTTCGATTGAATGAGTATCTCTTTGATTCCTTAATCAGAATCTTCGTGGTATAAGCTAGAATCCATTGGCAGCACTCTTGTGAATCTGGAAAGTCTAAACCTTATCTGTGGTATTCTGAGTAGGATTCAGGGATTGAATGACTGTGACGAGCTTTAAACTCACATGGGTTGGGCATAGTGACAGACGCAAAAGGATCAATGGATCCTATTCCAGCATGAGTGAGAACCGACAGATGATTAGCCGTGCGGTGACAGCGCACCTGGACCATTTTCACTGAGAGGACGGATGGTAGCCATTGACAACGGTGATCCACCAACACACTGCTTGCCATAAGAGGAACCTTGCATGCGTGAAGAAGAAGATAGGGGGAAAGCAGAGATTCAGAAGACAAAGCATCTCCAAAACTCCAACATATTCTCCATTACTGCATAACAAGTATTTATTTCATGCTCTTTTATTTTTCGCAATTCAAACTGATAATCATAATTAATCTCCTGACTAAGATTTATAAGATAACCATAGATTGCTTCAAGCCAACAATCTCCGTGGGATCGACCTTACTCACATCAGATATTACTTGGACAACCCAGTGCACTTGCTGGTTAGTGGTACGGAGTTGTGAAAATTGTGAATCACAATTTCGTGCACTAAGTTTTTGGCGCCGTTGCCGGGGATTGTTCGAGTTTGGACAACTGACGGTTTATTTTGTTGCTTGGATTAGAAAAAAATTTTCTTTTTAGTTTAGAGTCTTCTATTATTGTTTTTGGTTGAAATTTCTTTTTTAAATCCTTATTTTTTCTTTTTAAATTTTTCGAAAATTTTATAAACTGATAGTTGAGTTTTTCTGTTTGAGTTTAGTTTCATATTTTAAGTTTGGTGTCAATTGCATATTTTTTATTTTCTTTTAAATTTTCGAATTTGTGTTCATTGTTCTTTCTTAATCTTCAAGTTGTTCTTGTTTATTTCCCT
Organism: Arachis ipaensis; assembly: GCF_059453495.1. NCBI lineage: Eukaryota > Viridiplantae > Streptophyta > Magnoliopsida > Fabales > Fabaceae > Arachis > Arachis ipaensis. The sequence continues at coordinate 55,386,982 of NC_142443.1, forward strand.
TGTGATCTTTAGTTTTTCTTATTTTGTGATTTTTCTTGTTTTTCTTGTACATTTTCGAATTATTAGTATTCAAAAAAAAAAATAATAATAATAGTTTTTCTCTGTTTAATCCTTGCATTTCTTGAATGTGTCTATGTTCTTGTGAATAGTTGCTCCTTTGAGTCTTTCTTTCTAAAATCTTTTCAAAAATAATATTTCTTTGATTAAATCTTGTGTCAAGCTTTAAGTTTGGTGTTTTCTTGTTAGTTTTTATTTAATTTTCGAAAATTTTGTTTTGGTTTTCTAAAAATTTTAAGTTTGGTGTTCTTTCTTCATGTTCTTCTTGTTCTTGTGAGTCTTCAAAGTGTTCTTGAGTCTTCCTTGTGTTTTGATCTTAAAATTTTTAAGTTTGGTGTTCCTTGGTGTTTTTCCTCCAAAATTTTCGAAAACAAGGAGCATTAGATCTAAAAATTTTAAGTTGTGTGTCTTTTGTGTGTTTTTCTTTTTCATCATAAAATCCAAAAATCAAAAAAATATCTTCTCTAACTATTTTTGAGCAAATATTTCGAAATTTTTTCAAAAAAATTCAGATTTTTATTTTAAAATTTCTGTTTTATCTTATCTTAGTTTTAAAAATTTCAAAATTCAAATTTTTTTTTAAAAAAAATTATATCTTTTTCAAAATTTTATCTTATCTTATTTCAAATTTCAAATTTCAACTTTCAAAATTTCGAAATTCAAATTTCAAAATTTAAAATTCAAAATCTAATTTTCAAATTTAAAAATAAAATCTTTTCAAAATTTAAATTTTTTCAAATCCTTATCTTATATTGTTGACTTTTTCGAAAATTCAAAATTCAATTTTCAAATTTCAACTTTCAAATTTCAATTTTCAAATTTCAATTTTCAAAATTTCAAATTTCAAATTTCAAAACTTTTTAATTTAAATTCCTTATCTTCTCTTACCTAGCTTATCTTATCTTTTCTAATCTCAAATCCTAAAATCAAATCTTTTTCATATCTTTTCTTTTTTTTATTTCATATTATTTTCTTACAAGTATCTTTAATTTTAAGACATATCTTTTTCAAAACTTTCTAACCAATTTCTCTCTCTTCATTTTTTTCGAAAATCCTCACCCACATATTTTTCAAATCTTTTTAATTAATTAATTTAGTTTTCAATTTTCTTTTATTTCTTTTTCTTCTAATTTTCGAAAATATAGTCAATTTTTCATTTATTTTATTTTATTTTATTTAAAAAAAATTTATAAAAATATATTTTACTTACAATTCACATCATCTCCCTTTCTCCGTCATGGATCTAAGTGGAAATGAACAGTCCAGAAGGACTCTGGGGTCATATGCTAACGCCACTATTGTTGCATATGGGAGTAGTATCTGTATACCCTCCATCAAAGCAGGCAGTTTTGAGCTAAATTCTCAGCTCATTGTCATGGTGCAACAAAACTGCCAGTATTCTAGTCTTCCACAGGAAGAACCTACTGAGTTTCTGGCACAATTCTTGCAAATTGCTGACACAGTACGTGACAAAGAGGTAGATCAGGATGTATACAGACTATTACTGTTTCCGTTTGCTGTAAAAGACCAAGCTAAGAGGTGGTTAAATAACCAACCTAAGGCTAGCATAAGGACATGGAAACAGCTGTCAGAAAAATTCCTGAATCAATACTTTCCTCCAAAACGGATGACACAACTAAGGCTGGACATCCAAGGCTTTAAACAAGGAGATAATGAATCCCTTTATGATGCCTGGGAGAGATACAGAGAGATGTTAAGAAAATGCCCCTCTGAAATATTTTCAGAATGGGTGTAGTTAGACATCTTCTATTATGGGCTTACAGAGAAAGCTCAAATTTCTCTAGATCACTCAGCTGGTGGATCTATACATGTGAGAAAGACAATTGAAGAGGCTCAAGAGCTTATTGATACAGTTGCCAGAAATCAGCATCTGTACCTAAATAGTGAATCTTCTATGAAAGAAGAGGCTAAAACAATAACTGCTGAACTCAGTCCTGTGGAACAAATTACTGAATTCAATCAGCAATTAGACTTTCTAACAAAACAGCTGGCCAAATTCAAGGAGATACTACAAGACACAAGAATGGCTAATCTGAATATGGAAGTACAGTTAAAGCAAACAAGACAGAAGTTATCAAAACAAGTAACAGAAGAGTGCCAAGCAGTTCAATTAAGAAGTGAGAAAACATTAAATACCTCACTTCAAGGCAGCAGGAAGCCAAGAAATGAACAAACTGCTATTCAGAATCCCTCTGAAGACAGTAAGAGCCCAGACAGGAATAACTCTGGCATTCAAACGCCAAAAATAGGCAAGGATTTAGCGTCAAACGCCCAATGAAAGCTCAGTTCTGGCGTTCAAACGCCAGGAACAAGTAAAGAGTTGGCATCCAACGCCACTCCAGCTTCTAACTCTGGCATTCAAATGCCAGTCAGGGATCAGACACACACAAGTGCTGATAACAACCCCTCTAAAAAGGCTTCTCGAACCACCTCTGTAGGAAATAAAGCTGCAGCAACTAAGGTTGAGGAATACAAAGCCAAGATGCCTTACCCTCAAAAACTCTGCCAAGAGGAACAGGATAAGCAATTTGCCCGCTTTGCAGATTATCTCAGGACTCTTGAAATAAAGATTCTGTTTGCAGAGGCACTTGAGCAAATACCTTCTTATGCCAAGTTCATGAAAGAGATCTTGAGTCATAAGAAAGATTGGAGAGAAACTGAAAGAGTTCTCCTCACTGAAGAATGCAGTGCAGTCATTCTGAAAAGCTTTCCAGAAAAGCTTAAAGATCTCGGGAGCTTTCTGATACCATGCATATTAGAGGGTAATTGCACCAAGACAGCTTTATGTGATCTTGGGGCAAGCATCAACCCAATACCTGCATCCACTATCAGAAAGCTTGGTTTAACTGAAGAAGTTAAACCAACCCGGATATGTCTCTAACTTGCTGATGGCTCCATTAAATACCCATCAGACATGATTGAGGACATGATTGTCAGGGTTGGGCCATTCGCCTTTCCCACTGACTTTGTAGTGCTGGAAATGGAGGAGCACAAGAGTGCTACTCTCATTCTAGGAAGACCGTTCCTAGCAACTGGACGAACTCTCATTGATGTCCAAAAGGGGGAAGTAACCCTGAGAGTCAATGAGGATGAGTTTAAGTTGAATGCTGTCAAGGCTATGCAGCATCCAGACACACCAAAAGACTGCATGAAAGTTGATCTCATTGACTCTTTAGTAGAAGAAATCAACATGGTTGCGAGTCTCGAATCAGAGCTGAAAGACATCTTTAAAGAGGTTCAGCCTGATTTGGAGGATTCAGAGGAATCGAAAAAACCTCTGAAACTTCCTCAGAAAGAGGAGAAACCCCCTAAACCTGAGCTCAAGCCATTACCACCATCCTTGAAATATGTATTTCTGGGAGAAGGTGACACTTTTTCGGTGATCATAAGCTCTGCTTTAAATCCACTAGAAGAAGAAGCACTAATTCAAGTGCTAAGGACACACAAGACAGCTCTTGGGTAGTCCATAAGTGACCTTAAGGGCATAAGCCCAGCAAGATGCATGCACAAAATCCTATTGGAGGATGATGCTAAGCCAGTGGTTCAACCACAGAGGCGGCTAAATCCAGCCATGCAGGAAGTGATGCAGAAAGAGGTCACCAAATTACTGGAGGCTGGGATTATTTATCCTATTTCTGATAGCCCCTGGGTGAGCCCTGTTCAAGTTGTTCCCAAGAAGGGAGGCATGACAGTGGTTCATAATGAAAAAAATGAACTGGTTCCTACAAGAACAGTTACAGGGTGGCGCATGTGTATTGATTACAGAAGGCTCAATACAGCCACCAGAAAGGATCATTTTCCTTTATCATTCATAGTCCAGATGCTAGAGAGACTAGCAGGTCATGAATATTACTGCTTTTTGGATGGCTATTCAGGTTACAACCAAATTGCAGTAGATCCTCAGGACCAAGAGAAAACAGCATTCACATGTCCTTCTGGAGTATTTGCTTACAGAAAAATGCCTTTTGGTTTGTGTAATGCACCTACAACCTTTCAGAGGTGCATGCTCTCTATCTTCTCTGATATGGTAGAGAAGTTTGTGGAAGTCTTCATGGATGACTTTTCAGTATTTGGAGACTCATTCAGCTCCTGCCTTGACCATTTAGCACTTGTTCTGAAAAGATGCCAAGAGACCAACCTAGTTTTAAACTGGGAAAAATGTCACTTTATGGTGACTGAAGGAATTGTCCTTAGGCATAAAATTTCAAACAAGGGAATAGAGGTGGATCAAGCTAAAGTGGAAGTAATTGAAAAATTACCACCACCTGCTAATGTTAAGGCAATCAGAAGCTTTCTGGGGCATGCAGGATTCTACAGGAGGTTTATAAAGGATTTTTCAAAAATTGCAAAACCCCTGAGCAATCTGCTAGCTGCTGACACACCATTCGTGTTTGACACAAAGTGTTTGCAGGCGGTTGAGACTCTGAAAGCTAAGCTGGTCACAGCACCAGTTATTTCTGCACCAGACTGGACTTTACCATTTGAACTAATGTGTGATGCCAGTGACCACGCCATTGGTGCAGTACTGGGGCAGAGGCATGAAAAGCTTCTGCATGTCATTTATTATGCTAGCCGTGTTTTAAATGATGCCCAGAAAAATTACACAACCACAGAAAAAGAATTGCTTGCAGTGGTTTATGCCATTGACAAGTTTAGATCATACTTAGTAGGATCAAAAGTGATTGTGTACACTGACCATGCTGCTCTTAAATATCTACTCACAAAGCAGGATTCAAAACCCAGGCTCATAAGATGGGTGTTGCTTCTGCAAGAGTTTGATATAGAAATAAGAGACAGAAAAGGGACAGAGAACCAAGTGGCTGATCATCTGTCCCGGATAGAACCAGTAGAAAGGGAGTTTCCCCCCTCTATTGAGATCTCTGAGACCTTTCTGGATGAGCATTTGTTTTCCATTCAGGAAACACCATGGTTTGCATACATTGCAAACTATAAAGCTGCAAGGTTCATACCTAAGTAGTACAGCAGGCAACAAAAGAAAAAATTAATTACTGATGCAAAGTACTACTTGTGGGATGAATCCTATCTCTTTAAGAGATGTGCAGACGGAATAATCTGTAGGTGTATACCTAGAGAAGAAGCACAGAGGATCTTATGGCCTTGCCATGGATCACAATATGGAGGCCATTTCGGAGGTGAGCGAACAGCCACCAAGGTCCTCCAATGTAGCTTCTACTGCCTACACTCTATAGGGATTCCTGAGAGTTTGTACGTAACTGTGACAGTTGCCAAAGAGCTGGTAATCTGCCTCATGGTTACGCCATGCCTCAACAGGGAATCTTGGAGATTGAGTTGTTTGATGTATGGGGAATTGACTTCATGGGACCTTTCCCACCATCATACTCAAACACTTATATTCTAGTGGCAGTCGACTATGTATCCAAATGGGTAGAGGCCATTGCCACACCCACTAATGATACTAAGACAATACTGAAGTTCCTCTAGAAATATATCTTCAGCAGGTTCGGTGTCCCTAGAGCACTAATTAGTGATAGGGGCACTCACTTCTGCAACAAACAGCTTTACTCTGCTATGGTCCGGTATGGAATTAGCCACAAGGAGGCAACCCCATATCATCCACAGACAAATGGGCAAGCTGAAGTCTCTAATAGAGAACTAAAAAGAATCCTGGAATAGACAGTAAGTACCCGTAGAAAGGATTGCGCGAGAAGCTTGGATGATGCTCTGTGGGCTTACAGAACAGCATTCAAGACTCCTATAGGGACCTCTCGATACCAGCTTGTGTATGGTAAGGCCTGTCATCTGCTCGTGGAACTGGAGCATAAGGCCTACTGGGCAACCAGATTCCTAAACTTTGATGCCAGATTAGCTGGAGAAAAAAGATTACTCCAGCTAAATGAGCTAGAGGAATTCAGACTCACTGCTTTCGAAAATGCTAAGCTTTACAAGGAGAAAGCAAAAAGGTGGCATGATAGAAAGTTGTCACCTAGAGTCTTTGAACCAGGACATAAGGTTCTGCTATTTAACTCTAGGCTCAGATTATTCTCCGGGAAACTGAAATCCCGGTGGAGGGGACCATATGTGATTACAAGCGTGTCACCATATGGCCATGTGGAGCTTCAAGACATTGATTCTAATAAGAAGTTCATTGTTAATGGATAGAGAGTCAAGCATTATCTTGAAGGCAATGTTGAGCAAGAATGCTCAAGGCTGAGACTAGATTAAAAGCTCAGTAAGGTCAAGCTATTGACATTAAAGAAGCGCTTGTTGGGAGGCAACCCAATGTTATTTAACTATATCTCTTTATTTTCTATTGCTATTTTATGTTTTTTTTTAGGTTGATGATCATGTGAAGTCACAAAAACTGCTGAAAAATCAAAAACATAATGAAAAACAGCATTAAAAATAGCACACCGTGGAGGAAGAGCATTCTAGCGTTTAAACGCCAGAAACAAGCATCAACCTGGTGTTAAACGCCAGAAACAGGCTACATTTGGACGTTTAACGCCAAAAATAGGCAGCAGTCTGGCGTTAAATGCCAGGATTGCACTGCAGGGGTGTTTACACACCTAATATGAGCAGGGATGATACATCCTTGACCCCTCTGGATCTGTGGACCCCACAGGATCTGTGGACCCCACAGGATCTCCACCTACCTCACCATTCAAATTCAAACCATTCCCCTCCCAAACCCACCTATTCACACACCTCCATCTCCTCCATCTTCTCCACTTCTTTCTTCTTTTGCTCGAGGACGAGCAAACCTTTTAAGTTTGGTGTGCTAAAAGCATTGCTTTTTGTTTTTCATAATTCAGTGGTAGAGCAATTGACTGCAGATCAAAGAGCTATGAGGGAGGAGCAACAAAGGCAAGGAAGAGACATAGAGGAGCTCAAGAGCACCATTGGTTCTTCAAGAAGAGGAAGACGCCACCCTCATTAAGGTGGACCCATTTCTTAATCTCCTTGTTCTTATTTTCCTGTTTTTCGTTTACTATGCTTCATGTTTAATTATTTTTGTGTCTTTACTATATGATCACTAGTATCTAAGTGTCTATGTCTTAAAGATATGAATGTTCTATGAATCCATCACCTTTCTTAAATGAAAATTATTTTCTGAAAAAGAAAAAGAAGTACATGAATTTTGAATTTTAAAATAGTTTAATTATTTTGATGTGGTGGCAATACTTTTTGTTTTCTGAATGAATGCTTGAACAGTGCATATGTCTTTTGAATTTGTTGTTTATGAATGTTAAAATTGTTGGCTCTTGAAAGAATGATGAAAAAGGAGAAATGTTATTTGATAATCTGAAAAATTATAAAAATGATTCTTGAAGCAAGAAAAAGTAGTGAAGAACAAAGCTTGTAGAAAAAAAATGTGAAAAAAAGAGAGAGCAAGAAAAAGAAAAAGCAAGCAGAAAAAGCCAAAAGCTCTTTAAACCAAAAGGCAAGAGCAAAAAGTCAATAGCCCCTAAAATCAAAAGGCAAGGGTAATAAAACGGATCCAAGGCTTTGAGCATCAGTGGATAGGAGGGCCTAAAGGAATAAAATCCTGGCCTAAGTGGCTAAACCAAGCTGTCCCTAACCATGTGCTTGTTGCGTGAAGGTGTCAAGTGAAAACTTGAGACTGAGCGGTTAAAGTCGAGGTCCAAAGCAAAAACAGAGTGTGCTTAAGAACCCTGGACACCTCTAATTGGGGACTTTAGCAAAGCTGAGTCACAATCTGAAAAGGTTCACCCAATTATGTGTCTGTGGCATGTATGTATCCGGTGGTAATACTGGAAAACAGAGTGCTTAGGGCCACGGCTAAGACTGATAAAGTAGTTGTGTTCAAGAATCAACATACTGAACTAGGAGAATCAATAACACTATCTGAATTCTGAGTTCCTATAGATACCAATCATTCTGAACTTTAAAGGATAAAGTGAGATGCCACAACTGTTCAGAAGCAAAAAGCTAATAGCCCCGCTCATCTAACTAAGACTGATCTTCATAGATGTTTTTGGAATTCATTGTATATTCTCTTCTTTTTATCCTACTTTGTTTTTAGTTGCTTGGGGACAAGCAACAATTTAAGTTTGGTGTTGTGATGGGCGGATAATTTATACGCTTTTTGGCATTGTTTTTAGGTAGTTTTTAATATGTTTTACTCACTTTTTATTATATTTTTATTAGTTCTTAAATAAAAATCACATTTCTGGAATTTACTATGAGTTTGTGTGTTTTTCTGTGATTTTAGGTATTTTCTGTTTGAAATTGAGGGAGCTGAGCAAAAATCTGATTCAGGCTGAAAAAGGACTGCTGATGCTGTCGGATTCTGACCTCTCTGCACTCAGAATGGATTTTCTAGAGCTACAGAAGTCCAATTGGTGCGCTCTCAATTGCGTTGGAAAGTAGACATCCAGGGCTTTCTAGATATATATAATACTCTATACTTTGCTCAAGGATAGATGACATAAACTGGCGTTCAACGCCAGTTCCATGTTGCAGTCTGGCGTTAAACGCCAGAAACAGGTTACAAATTGGAGTTAAACGCCAGAAACAGGTTACAACCTGGCGTTTAACTCCAGAAACAGCCTAGGCATGTACAAAGCTTAAGTCTCAGCCCTAGCACACACCAAGTGGGCCCCAGAAGTGGATTTCTGCACCATCTATCTTAGTTTATTCATTTTCTGTAAACCTAGGTTACTAGTTTAGTATTTAAACAACTTTTAGAGATTTACTTTGTACCTCATGACATTTTTAGATCTGAACTTTGTACTCTTTGACGGCATGAGTCTCTAAACTCCATTGTTGGGGGTGAGGAGCTCTGCTGTGTCTCGATGAATTAATGCAATTATTTCTATTTTCTATTCAAATACGCTTGTTTCTATCTAAGATGTTCATTCGCACTTCAATATGATGAATGTGATGATCCGTGACACTCATCACCATTCTCAATCTATGAACGCATGCCTGACAACTACTCCTGTTCTACCTTCGATTGAATGAGTATCTCTTGGATTCCTTAATCAGAATCTTCGTGGTATAAGCTAGAATCCATTGGCAGCACTCTTGAGAATCTGGAAAGTCTAAACCTTGTCTGTGGTATTCTGAGTAGGATTCAGGGATTGAATGACTGTGACGAGCTTCAAACTCACAAGGGTTGGGCGTAGTGATAGACGCAAAAGGATCAATGGATCCTATTCCAGCATGAGTGAGAACCGACAGATGATTAGCCGTTCGGTGACAGCGCACCTGGACCATTTTCACTGAGAGGACGGATGGTAGCCATTGACAACGGTGATCCACCAACACACAGCTTGCCATAAGAGGAACCTTGCATGCGTGAAGAAGAAGACAGGGGGAAAGCAGAGATTCAGAAGACAAAGCATCTCCAAAACTCCAACATATTCTCCATTACTGCATAACAAGTATTTATTTCATGCTCTTTTATTTTTCGCAATTCAAACTGATAATCATAATTAATCTCCTGACTAAGATTTACAAGATAACCATAGATTGCTTCAAGCCAACAATCTCCGTGGGATCGACCCTTACTCACGTAAGGTATTACTTGGACGACCCAGTGCACTTGCTGGTTAGTGGTACGGAGTTGTGAAAAGTGTGAATTACAATTTCATGCACCAACCCTCTTATGCCAAGTTCATGAAAGAGATCTTGAGTCATAAGAAGGATTGGAGAGAAACTGAAAAAGTTCTCCTCAGTGAGGAATGCAGTGCAGTCATTCTGAAAAGCTTCTCAGAAAAACTTAAAGATCCTGGGAGCTTTATGATACCATGCATATTAGAGGGTGATTGCACCAAGACAACTTTATGTGACATTAGGGCAAGCATCAACGTAATACCTGCATCCACTATCAGAAAGCTTGGTTTAACTGAAGAAGTCAAACCAACCAGGATATGTCTCTGATAAACCACTATTTTATGGTATATCTGGTGCTCAATTGAGTGGTTTTTATCAACTCTTTACCCACTTATTCATACTATTTGCATGGTTTTACATTTGCCTTCCTAATTATGTGCTTTAATTGAAAACATGCTTCTTTGGCCTTAAGCTCCCTATGTTTAAACCTCTCTTATTACCATTAGATGCTTTGATATGTGTGTTAAGTGATTTCAGAGATTACAGGGCAGGAATGACTCAGAGGATGGAAAGGAAGCATGCAAAAGTGGAAGGAATACAAGAAGTTGGAGAAATTGCTAAGCTGTCCAGCCTGACCTCTTCACACTCAAACGGCTATAACCTTAGATACAGAGATCCAAATGACGCGATTCTAGTTGCGTTGAAAAGCTAACGTCTGGGGCTTCGATTTGATATATAATATGCTATAGTTGCCCTGACGCTATGTGACACGAACGCATGCTCCACCCGGACGCATCGCAGTGACAAAAATCAGCGTGTTTGAATTCAAAACCAGCGAATTCTGGGTTGTTTCTGACCCAGTTCTCGGCCCAGAAAACACAGATTAGAGGCTATAAAGTGGGAGAATGCATCCATTCACATACAGAAGCTTTCATATTCACAATTTTAGGATTAGATGTAGTTTTTAGAGATAGAGGTTCTCTCCTCTCTCTTAGGATTAGGATTAGAATTAGGATTTCAACTTTATTAACTTACAACTTCAATCACAGGTTCAATGTTCCTTTTATTTATGAATATATGTTAGATTTGATTTCTTTTATTAATGCAATTCGAGGTATTTTCAGATTTAATTTTGCTTTACTTTATTTACATGAATGCTTTTAATTTAATTTAGAATTCTTCCTTTTGGCTTTGGTTAAGTAATTGGTGACGCTTGAGCTGTCAAATAAAGCAGTGGTTGAAATTGGGAGTTGCTCCAATAACTCTATTCTTTCCATAAGAATTGACTAGGACCTGAGGATTAAGCTAATTAATCCACTTGATTTACCTTCATAGTTAGAGGTTAACAAAGTAGGATTAAAATCCAATTCTCATCACAATTGATAAGGATAGGACTTCCAGTGCTTATACCTTGCCAAGAGTTTTATTATTTATTTAAATTAATACAATTTACTTTCTTGCCATTTACTATTCTTGCTTTTTATCTTATACATTAAAAACCCCCAATTTACAAACTCACAACCAACAATAAGAACACCTCCCTGCAATTCCTTGAGAAGACGACCCGTGGTTTGAATACTTCGGTTATCAATTTTAAAGGGGTTTGTTACTTGTGACAACCAAAACGTTTGTAAGAAAGGTTGATTGCTTGGTTTAGTAACTATACTTGCAACGAGAGTTTACTATAATCTAACTTGGACATTGAATGCTTGATCTATGCTACTCATGCCTTTGCCTGCATGTCAATAAACACCTTGCATTTAATTGTCTTCATATGCACTGCTATATTCCCGTTTATGATTTTTCACATGTAGTCATGACCATGTGTCAACATCATTTATCTTTTAATGTGCATTAATTACCACCTTTCCTATTCTCTTCCTTGCTCTATCCCTTTGAATTCAAGTTACTGTCTTTTTTTTCCTTTTCAGGATGGCCACCAAGAAGGGTAAAGAGAAAGCTACTCCCAAATCAACAGCAAGGAAAGAAACAGAAAGAGCCCCAGCTGAGAAACCACAACCCCCGTCCACTTGCACATCTTAGCATGCATCGAGGACGGTGCAATCTTTAAGTGTGGAGAGGTCGACACTGACTTCCAGGGGTTAGTTACCTTCTTTTCAACACCAATACTCTTATTTTCTTTATTTGTTCATTGTTGCATCTGCATATTTGATTGCATGTTTATTTCATTTTGTGCATTTAGTTACTACTTGGTTAAAGTAATAAATTTCTTTTTAGGACTATATTTTTGAAAAATTTGACTAATTTAAATTAAAAAAATTTTCATGTTAAAACTTGTTTGGAAGTTGTATTTGGAACATGAATTATAGCTAAAGAACACACAACCTGTGAGATTTGAGCTTATTTATATGGTTACATTATTTAACCATAAATATTTTATTCTTGTGTGTTTACTTCTCTATAATTGTGATCTTTACTTTGTTTCAGTCTATATGTCCAATATTTAGTGTATTTACATGTTTGCATATGATTGAGGCCATTATTTGATTTTAGCTCACTTATCCCAAATAAGCCTACCCTTTACATCACCCTTGTTAGCCACCTTGAGATTTTTAATCCCCATTTGTTCTATATTTTACCACATCACTAGCCTTAAGCAGAAAACAAATTAATTATCCCAATTGAATCTTTGGTTAGCTTAAGATAGTATGTTAATTAAGTGTGGAGAAACTGTGAGAACATGGGTTAATAAGGAAATGTGTTATATTTTTAATTTGATAAAATATTTGGAATTTGGGTACCTACTCATGTGAGACTAGAAAAATTAAAAATTCATGTGCATTGATAAGTTATGTTTGTTTTTCTATATAAAAAAAAAGAGAGAAAGAGAAAACGAAAGGAAAAGAAAAAGAGCAAATTAAATAAGGGGACAAAATTACCCCAATGTTAAGTTAATGAAAAAAAATCAATGCATATATGATAAAATTAAAGAAAAGTTGATACATGAGTATGTGATACAAAAGTGAGAATTTTGGGTAGCTAGGCATGAATTAGAATTATATAGAGTATATGTATGTTAGGTGAAAGCTTAGGTTAATTAAAGATTCAATTTATAGCTCACTTAGCCACATATATACCCTTACCCTTACCTTAGTCCCATTACAACCTTGAAAAGACCTCATGATGTTTGCATTGGTACATTAAATATTTGTTGATTGGTTAGATGAAGAACAAAGTTTAGAAAGCATGATTAGAGAAGAGTAGAGTGAATTACCCTATACACTTGAGAGATTAGAGTGATATACACTGCCAGTGAGGGTTCAAGGCTTGATTCTATGTTCACTACTTTCATGAGCTGTCTTCTTATAAGTTTACTTGCTTTTTATTGTACGATTTGAATTAGTGGAAATTGGTTTGTATTTGTCTTGGAGAACTTGTTTGCTTTTAACCAAGTAGGTAGAAACATTTTGCATGTAGTTGCATTTATACAGATAGGTTGCATTTCATGCATTCTACCATTCCTCTTCACTCCTTTATAGCTTCTCTTGAGCTTAGCATGAGGACATGCTAATGTTTAAGTGTGGGGAGGTTGATAAACCACTATTTTATGGTTTATCTTGTGCTCAATTGAGTGGTTTTTATCAACTCTTTACCCACTTATTCATACTATTTGCATGGTTTTACATTTGCCTTCCTAATTATGTGCTTTAATTGAAAACATGCTTCTTTTGCCTTAAGTTCCCTATGTTTAAACCTCTCTTATTACCATTAGATGCCTTGATATGTGTGTTAAGTAATTTCAGAGATTACACGGCAGGAATGACTCAGAGGATGGAAAGGAAACATGCTAAAGTGGAAGGAATACAAGAAGTTGGAGAAATTGCTAAGCTGTCCAGCCTGACTTCTTCGCACTCAAATGGCTATAACTTTAGCTACAGAGGTAGAAATGACGCGGTTCTAGTTGCATTGGAAAGCTAACGTCCGGGGCTTCGATTTGATATATAATATGCCATAGTTACCCTGACGCTAGGTGACGCGAACGCGTGCTCCACACGGACGCGTCGCAGTGACGAAAATTAGCGTGTTTGAATTCAAAACCAGCGAATTCTGGGTTGTTTCTGACCCAGTTCTCGGCCCAGAAAATACAGATTAGAGGCTATAAAGTGGGAGAATGCATCCATTCACATACAAAAGCTTTCATATTCACAATTTTAGGATTAGATGTAGTTTTTAGAGAGAGAGGTTCTCTCCTCTCTCTTAGGATTAGGATTAGGATTAGAATTAGGATTTCAACTTTATTATTTCAACTTACAACTTCAATCATAGGTTCAATGTTCCTTTTATTTATGAATATTCATGTTAGATTTGATTTCTTTTATTAATGCAATTCGAGGTATTTTCAGATTTAATTTTGCTTTGCTTTATTTACATGAATGCTTTTAATTTAATTTAGAATTCTTCCTTTTGGCTTTGGTTAAGTAATTGGTGACGCTTGAGCTGTCAAATAAAGCAGTGGTTGAAATTGGGAGTTGCTCCAATAACTCTAGTCTTTCCATAGGAATTGACTAGGACCTGAGAATTAAGCTAATTAATCCACTTGATTTACCTTCATAGTTAGAGGTTAACAAAGTGGGATTAAAATCCAATTCTCATCACAATTGATAAGGATAGGACTTCTAGTGCTTATACCATGCCAAGAGTTTTATTATTTATTTAAATTAATACAATTTACTTTCTTGCCATTTACTATTCTCGCTTTTTATCATATACATTAAAAACCCTCAATTTACAAACTCACAACCAATAATAAGAACACCCCCCTGCAATTCCTTGAGAAGACGACCCGAGATTTGAATACTTCGGTTATCAATTTTAAAAGGGTTTGTTACTTGTGACAACCAAAACGTTTGTAAGAAAGGTTAATTGCTTGGTTTAGTAACTATACTTGCAACGAGAGTTTACTATAACTTCTAAACCATCAACCTTCAGTTCTTCAGTCTCCAACTTGCTGATGGCTCCATTAAATACCCATCAGACGTTATTGAAGACATGATTGTCAGAGTTGGGCCATTCGCCTTTCCCACTGACTTTGTAGTGCTGGAAATGGAGGAGCACAAGAGTGCTACTCTCATTCTAGGAAGACCTTTCCTAGCAACTGGACGAACTCTCATTGATGTCCAAAAGGGGGAAGTAACCTTGAGGGTCAATGAGGATGAGTTCAAGTTAAATGCTTTCAAGACCATGCAGCACCCAGACACACCAAAAGACTGCATGAAAGTTGATCTTATTGACTCTTTGGTAGAGGAGATCAACATGGTTGAGAGTCTCGAATCAGAGCTGGAAGACATCTTTAAAGATGTTCAGCCTGATCTGGAGGATTCAGAGGAATTGAAAGAGCCTCTAGAAATTTCTCAGGAAGAGGAAAAACCTCCTAAACCTGAGCTCAAACCATTACCACCATCCCTGAAATATGCATTTTTGGGAGAAGGTGACACTTCTCCAGTGATCATAAGCTCTGCTTTAAATCCACAGGAAGAGGAAGCACTACTTCAAGTGCTAAGGACACACAAGACAGCTCTTGGGTGGTCCATAAGTGACCTTAAGGGCATAAGCCCAGCTAGATGCATGCACAAGATCCTATTGGAGGATGATGCTAAGCCAGTGGTTCAACCACAGAGGTGGTTAAATCCAGCCATGAAGGAAGTGGTGCAGAAAGAGGTCACCAAGTTACTGGAGGCTGGGATTATTTATCCTATTTCTGATAGCCCCTGGGTGAGCCCTGTCCAAGTTGTCCCCAAAAAGGGAGGCATGACAGTGGTTCATAATGAAAAAAATGAACTGGTTCCTACAAGAACAGTTACAGGGTGGTGCATGTGTATTGACTATAGAAGGCTCAATACAACCACCAGAAAGGATCATTTTCCTTTACCATTCATAGACCAGATGCTAGAAAGACTACCAGGTCATGATTATTACTGCTTTTTGGATGGCTATTCAGGCTACAACCAAATTGCAGTAGATCCCCAGGATCAACAGAAAATAGCATTCACATGTCCATCTGGAGTATTTGCCTACAGAAAGATGCCATTTGGGCTGTGTAATGCACCTGCAACCTTTCAGAGATGCATGCTCTCTATTTTCTCTGATATGGTGAAAAAATTTCTGGAAGTCTTCATGGATGACTTCTCAGTATATAGAGACTCATTCAGCTCCTGTCTTGATCACCTAACACTAGTTCTGAAAAGATGCCAAGAGACTAACCTGGTTTTAAACTGGGAAAAATGTCACTTTATGGTGACTGAAGGGATTGTCCTTGGGCACAAGATTTCGAACAAGGGAATAGAGGTAGATTAAGCTAAAGTAGAGGTAATTGAAAAATTACCACCACCTGCCAATGTTAAGGCAATCAGAAGCTTTCTGGGGCATGCAAGATTCTATAGGAGGTTTATAAAGGATTTTTCAAAAATTGCAAAACCTCTGAGCAACCTGCTAGCTGCTGACACACCATTTGTGTTTGACACAGAGTGCCTGCAGGCGTTTGAAACCCTGAAAGCTAAGCTGGTTACAGCACCCGTTATTTCTGCACTAGACTGGACATTACCATTCGAATTAATGTGTGATGCCAGTGACCATGCCATTGGTGCAGTATTGGGACAGAGGCATGACAAGCTTCTGCATGTCATTTATTATGCTAGCCGTGTTTTAAATGATGCCCAGAAAAATTACACAACCACAGAAAAAGAATTGCTTGCAGTGGTTTATGCCATTGACAAGTTTAGATCATACTTAGTAGGATCAAAAGTGATTGTGTACACTGACCATGCTGCTCTTAAATATCTACTTACAAAGCAGGATTCAAAACCCAGGCTCATAAGATGGGTGTTGCTTCTGCAAGAGTTTGATATAGAAATAAGAGACAGAAAAGGGACAGAAAACTAAGTGGCTGATCATCTGTCCCGGATAGAGCCAGTAGAAGGGGTGTCCTTTCCCTCTATTGAGATCTCTGAAACCTTTCCTGATGAGCATTTGTTTGCCATTCAGGAAACGCCATGGTTTGCAGACATTGCAAACTATAAAGCTGCAAGGTTCATACCCAAGGAGTACAGCAGGCAACAAAAGAAAAAACTAATTACTGATGCAAAGTACTACTTGTGGGATGAATCCTATCTCTTTAAGAGATGTGCAGACAGAATAATCCGAAGATGTGTGCCTAGAGAAGAAGAACAGAAGATCTTATGGCATTGCCATGGGTCACAATATGGAGGCCATTTCGGAGGTGAGCGAACAGCCACCTAGGTCCTTCAATGTGGCTTCTACTGGCCTACCCTCTATAGAGATTCCCGAGAGTTTGTACGTAACTGTGACAGTTGCCAGAGAGCTGGTAATTTGCCTCATGGTTATGCCATGCCTCAACAAGGAATCTTGTGAGTTGTTTTATGTATGGGGTATTGACTTCATGGGGCCTTTCCCACCATCATACTCAAACACTTATATTTTGGTTGCAGTCTACTATGTATCCAAATGGGTAGAGGCCATTGCCACACCCACTAATGATACTAAGACAGTGCTGAAGTTCCTCCAAAAACATATCTTCAGCAGGTTTGGTGTCCCTAGAGCACTGATTAGTGATGGGGGCACTCACTTCTGCAATAAACAGCTTTACTCTGCTATGGTTCGGTATGGAATTAGCCACAAGGTGGCAACTCCATATCATCCACAGACAAATGGGCAAGCTAAAGTCTCTAATAGAGAACTAAAAAGAATCCTGGAACGGACTGTAAGTACCCATAGAAAGGATTGGGCGAGAAGCTTGGATGATGCTAAGTGGGCTTACAGAACAGGATTCAAGACTCCTATAGGGACCTCTCCATACCAGCTTGTGTATGGTAAGGCCTGTCATCTGCTCGTGGAACTGGAACATAAGGCCTACTGGGCAACCAGATTCCTAAACTTTGATGCCAGTTTAGCCGGAGAAAAAAGATTGCTCCAGCTGAATGAGCTAGAGGAATTCAGACTCACTGCTTTCGAAAATGCCAAGATCTACAAAGAGAAAGCAAAGAGGTGGCATGACAAAAAGCTGTCATCTAAAGTCTTTGAACCAAGACAGAAGGTTCTGCTGTTTAACTTTAGGCTCAGGCTATTCTCCGGGAAACTGAAATCCCGGTGGAGGGGACCATATGTGATTACAAGTGTGTCACCATATGGCTATGTGGAGCTTCAAGACTTCGATTCTAATAAGAAGTTCATTGTTAATGGACAGAGAATCAAGCATTATCTTGAAGGCAATGTTGAGCAAGAGTGCTCAAGGCTGAGGCTAGATTAAAAGCTCAGCAAGGTCCAGCTAAAGACAATAAAGAAGCGCTTGCTGGGAGGCAACCCAGCCATTAGCAAAACTTTTTCTTATTTATTTTTTTTATTATTATTATACAGGTTTAATATAAATAATCTTCAAGGTAAAAAATCAATTGCATAAGTTCACAAGGTTGCAGAAGGATTCAGAATACAAAACAGCAAAAGAAGCTCACTGGTGCAAAAAAAAAAAAGCCAGTAAGAGCTGTTTTGGGCATTAAACGCCCAAAAGGAGAATCAACTGGGCATTTAACGCCAGTAGAGATAGCCATCTGGGCGTTAAACGCCAGAAAGAAGCAGCTTCTGGGCGTTTAACGCCAGATTTATAGCATCCTGAGCGTTCAGAAAAACGCCCAGTGACAAAGGAGTTTCTGGCGTTTAACACCAGCTAGAAGCAATAGCTGAGCGTTAAACGCCCAGACCAAGCACCAACTGGGCGTTAAACGCCAAAAACATACAGCAGTTGGGCGTTTAACGCCAGGATTGTGGGGAGTAGGTAATTTCATTTTCACTTCAAATTTTTTCCATTTTTCATGTTTCAATTCATGATTTCTTGCATAAACATATTACAAATCCTAATTTTTCAAATCCTTTTTCAAAGATATCAAATGTATCTAAATTCTAAACATAAACCTTTTTTTTAATCCTCTTCAACTTCTTTTCAAATCTATTTCAAAACAACTCTATCTATTTTCCTTCTCAAAATTTTTTTTTTCAACTCATCAATATCTTTTTCAAATCTTCACAATATCTATTTCCAACCAAAGCTATCTTTTTCAAATATCTTTCATATTATTCATATCTTTTAAATTTTAAAGTGCATCATTTTCCTATCATACTTATCTTTTACAAATCATATCTTCTATCATATCTTCTTCAAAATTTTCGAAACCCACCCCCCCTTCCCTTTAAATCCTAGTTCGGCCTCCCCCCCTCCACCTTCACAATTCGGACTTGGCTCTCCTCATATCCTTCTTCTTTCCTTTCTTTTGCTTGAGGACAAGCAAACCTTTAAGTTTAGTATTTTTATCCGTGATCACTAAGCCAATACCCACTAAGATCATGGCCCCTAAAGGAAAAACAAACCAACTCAAGAGGCAGGAAAGAGAATATTCCAAAACCACTGTGGAATCAAGGAAAGTTCTTAACCAAAGAACATTCAGACCATTACTACAAAATAATGAGTCTAAGGTCAGTGATCCCGGAAGTTAAATTCGATCTGAAAGAAGACGAATATCTGGAGATCCAAGAGCAAATTCGAAACAGGAGCTGGGAAGTCCTAGCTAATCTTGAAACAAAGGTGGGAAGAAACATGGTTCAGAAATTCTACGCAAATCTGTGGCAGACGGACAGGCAGAGAATAGCGGGAACCGCATTCTATGACTATAGAACTCTTGTCAGAGGGAAGATTGTTCACACCCACCCTGACAAAATAAGGGAGATCTTCAAGCTGCCTCAACTGCAAGATGACCCAGATTGGACAACCAACACAAAGGGTGCCAAACCTGAGCTTGGACAAAATCCTAGAGGACATATACCTCCCGGGAGCCAAATGGACAACCAACACAAAGGGTGCCCCAAACCAACTCAAAAGAGGAGATCTCAAACCAATCGCTAGAGGCTGGCTGGACTTTATTGGGTGCTCTATACTGCCCACTAGCAACCGCTCTGAGGTCACCATCAGAAGAGCAGTGATGATTCATTGCATTATGCTGGAAAAAGAAGTGGAAGTTCATCAGCTAATTTCTTGTGAGCTGTATAAAATTGCAAACAAGAACTCCAAAGATGCCAGATTGGCTTATCCAAGCTTGGTCTCTCTGTTATGTAAAGATGCTGGGGTAAAAATAGGATTAGATGAGTATATCCCAGTTGAGCAACCAATCACCAAAAAGTCTATGGAAGGACAACAAGTGTAGGACAACCCCATCAAGAGGAGAGCACAGGAGTTCCTCCCGAAAATCCCTCAAATTGAATACTGGGAGCGCCTAGAAGCATCTGTCACCAAGTTGCAAGAAGCTGTAGATCAACTGAAGGAAGAACAGCAAAATCAAAACAGCATGCTCTACAAACTGCTTAGAGAACAAGAAGAGCAAGGGCGTGAACTGAAGGAACTAAGGCGCCAGAAGCTATCTCTTGAAGGGCCAAGCACTCCACAGACTAAAGAGGCATCCACCTCCCAAATTCAAGGTTGTTGAGTTCTAATCTTAGCCTTAACTCTGTGATAATTATTCTTATTAGAAATTTACCTTAGAAGTCATATATGAGTAGTAGTAATTAGTATATCTATTTTAATTTTAACTCCAATTAAGCTATAATTTATTTTTCTCATCATCATCAAACATGAATAAAATAGCAGATTTTTAGAATAAGGAGGCAATATTTTTTTTCAAGTTTTTAATAAAGAAAATTCTAATTATTTATATGTGGTGGCAATGCTTTTTGCTTCTGAATGAATGCCTGAACAGTGCATGTTTTTTATATTGAATTTTATGAATGTTAAAATTGTTGGCTCCTGAAAGAATGATGAACAAGAGAAATGTTATTGATAATCTGAAAAATCATAAAATTGATTCTTGAAGCAAGAAAAAGCAGTGAATACAAAAGCTTGCGAAAAAAGAAAAAAAAAAGAGAAGCAAGCAGAAAAAAAGCCAATAGCCCTTAAAACCAAAAGGCAAGGGTAATAAAAAGGGATCCAAGGCTTTGGGCATCAGTGGATACGAGGGCCTAAAGGAATAAAATCCTGGCCTAAGCGGTTGAACCAAGCTGTCCCTAACCATGTGCTTGTGGCATGCAGATCCAAGTGAAAAGCTTGAGACTGAGTGGTTAAAGTCGTGATCCAAAGCAAAAGAGTGTGCTTAAGAACTCTGGACACCTCTAATTGGGGACTCTAGCAAAGCTAAGTCACAATCTGAAAAGGTTCACCCAGTTATGTGTCTGTGGCATTGATGTATCCGGTGGTAATACTAGAAAACAAAGTGCTTAGAGCCACGGCCAAGACTCATAAAGTAGCTGTGTTCAAGAATCAACATACTAAATTAAGAGAATCAATAATACTATCTGAATTCTGAGTTCCTATGGATGCCAGTTGATAAACCCATATTTTATGATATATATTGTGCTCAAATTGAGTGATTTATTCAATCCTTCACCCACTTATTCATATTAATTGCATGGTTTTACTTTCCCTTCCTTATTATGTGATGTATGTGAAAAGCATGTTTCCTATGCTTAAAAATAATTATTTTGATTACCCTTTATTTCTATTCGATGCCGTGATTCGTGTGTTGAGTAGTTTTAGATCTTCTAAGGCAGGAATCACTTAAAGGATGGAAAGGAAACATACAAAAATGGAAGGAAAGCACAAAACGGAGTTTTTGAAGAAACTGGCAATAACACGATCGCATGGATGACGCGGCCGCATGCCAGCGCGAATTAACAGCGACGCGACCGCGTGATTGACTCGATCGCGCACCTTGAGCGAAACGCATATGACAGACGCGACCGTGCGACAAGAAAAACTCCAAATGACGCGACCGCGTGACCCACGCGGAGGCGTGACAAAGGCCACGCACCAGAAATTACAGAAAATGCTCCCAGCGATTTCTAAAGCCCTTTTTGGCCCAGATCCAAGTCCAGAAGGCACAGATCAGAGGTTATGAAGTGTGGGAATGCATCCATTCAGAAGGGAGTCTCCAATTAGTTAGTATTCATGATTTAGATGTAGTTTTGAGGGAGAGGTTCTCTCCTCTCTCTTTTAGGATTTAGATTTAGGATTTTATTCGCTTTCAGGATTATCTCTTTCTATCAGGTTCAACAATCCTTTTTATTTATCTTTTCAATTTAATTTATGAATTCTTCTATGTTACAGATTACTCTTTTGAATTAATGTTATTTGAGGTATTTCAGTTTACAATTGTTTCTTTTATTTATATTACTGTTGCTTCCAATCTGAAGGCATTTTTATTCCGGTAGATTTACTTTTTCCCTTTTTGGTCTTGGTTAAGAAATCAGTAACTCAGGAGTTATCAAACTCAAACATGATTGATAATTATTATCTTTGCTAATTGAATTGAACTTCAATAATCCCAATCTTTCCTTAGGGATTAACTAGGATTTGAGGATCTAACTAATTAGTCACTTGACCTTCCCTTGCTTTAGCAAAGGTTAACTAAGTGGAATTAAGATTCAATTTTCACCATCATTGATAAGGATAACTAGGATAGGACTTCCAATTTCTCATAACTTGCCAAAAGTTTATTTTACAGTTATTTATTTACTTTACAGTCTTTCACTTATTTCAATTGCAATTTAAATTACTTGTTCCTCATCTTAAAAACCCTAATTTACAATCTTCATAACCAATAATAAGAACATACTTCCCTGCAGTTCCTTGAGAAGACGACCCGAGGTTTAAATACTTCGGTTATCAATTTTTAAGGGGTTTGTTACTTGTGACAACCAAACGTTTGTACGAAGGGATTTCTATTGGTTTAGAGACTATCTACAACGCGACTGTTTTTATAAAATTCTTTACTAGCAAAAATCCCAACGTCAAAATGGCACTGTTGCCGGGGAGCTGAATTGTGTGCCTTATTATTGGTTATTGTAAATATTTTTTTCTTTTACTTGTTTATTTATCTTTATTTTTCTCTTTTTATTTCCATTAGCTACTATAAATTCTCACCCCTCTCGCTTTGAGTTTGGTTCTAATATTGTTGAAAGGAGTGAAAGTTATAACAGGAACATGCATCAAGGTCAGAGCAATCAAAGATGGATGGAGCCAAGAGGATCTGATCAACCCTTTAGGCAACAATACCCTCCAAGATACCATGGACAAAGACCATTCTACAATGCATACCAAGGCAATAGACATGGTGGACAACCTTGCAGTTACCAACAAGTCCCACCCTGTGCTTATAGGCCATCCTCTCAACATAACTTCGCACCACCACACTCACAAGCTCCTTTTCACCATTCACTACCGTATGATCCTCATCTACCCAAATTCCAATCCAATTACTCCCAAACACCACCACTTCTCCATGTACCACGTCCAAATCTATCACCCCGAGAATCATAGGTTCGCCTCAAGGAAACAGTAGATCAACTTCAAACAACCCTTTATCAACTGGAGCAAGCAATAAGTCAATTATCTTCTAGATGTTCGAACATTCAAGGACCTCCCACAACTCCGTTTGGACAATCTAAAGATGAGCGTAGCATGAAAGAGATACTAGAAACTCCAGTGGACAGAACAGGGCATGACTTCGTTCTGGAACAAGTAGAGGAAGCTGTCATTATACAAGAAGAAGAATTGGTTGAAGACCTAGGAGACACTGAGCCTCCATGGGAATCCAAAGTTGTGGAGAATTCTGTCAAGGACGTTGCAATTAATGCTAAGGAGGATAGTGCACAACTCCCAAAGCAAGTCTTTTATGAAGAACTAGACAGAATAATCCAAGAAGCAAGTTTCCTTGATGATGATAATCTCAAGTCAAGTTCTCCTAGTGATGAACTTGCATCAGCAAGTGAATTCTCTGAGATCGAAGAATCTTCCCCAAGTGAATATGAAGACGATGCGGAGGTAGATTTCTCTCAACCTCCCGTTTATGACTTAAGTGACGAGAAAGACATAGAAGGCTTTGATCAGGACTTGGATGCAATTGAAGAAGTCTGAAAGGAAGTGAAGAAATTCACCGAAGAGCACAAGGGAGTAGAACTCACAGAACCACTGGAAACACCTATCCCAAGGCCACTACCACCCAATACAAGCTTCAAATGGATACAATCCTTAACCTTTATCTTTACTTTTCCACTTGAATATGGTTTACTTGAAACAGATGGCCAGCTTAGAGCTCTCTACGGCTTTAAGAGTAAGAGGGAAATGGCTCGCACTCAGAGCTGGTGCACAAGGTTTAATAAGGTTCCACGCTTCAATTCGAAGTGCACGGATTGGCATCGTGATCAATCGAATGGATCTCAGAAAACTTTTGGTCATCTTGGTGAAAATCTACTTTCTAAACTGCCCGGATGGAAAAATATGGATCAAGATGAAGGCGGATTTAAAAGCAAAGTTTGGGATCCTGGAATCTATTCTGACATTCGTCACCCCGGGAGCCTGAGAATCTATTTGAAGCTGCTCAGAAGCTTTACCTGCCTAATTTGGGACCCCAGAGGCTGTTGGCATTCCAAGCATTGGTGGAGATTTCTAGATGAATTTAAGCACAACCGCCATAACAGGAAGCTCATCCAATGTCCAACTTAAGGACTTTAACTAAAAGTGCTAGGTGGGAGACAATCCACCATGGTATGGTCGTTTCTTTTTCAGTTTTATTTCGTGTTATTTATTTATTTGTTTTCTTTTTCAATTGAACCTGAATATTATTCATTCGCATTGCATACTGCATAATTGCATACCAGTAAAAAAAAGCGAAGGGAGCACGACGCGACCGCATTGCTCATGCGATCGCGTCAGTTGCGAAAAACAACCACCCACGCGTCCGCGTCACCCACGCGACCGCGTGATCTGGAGATCGGCGTAAATTTCCAACGTCCAGAGAGTTAGGCTGGAATCATGCGGCCATTGTGCGTTTTGCACAAAACAACCACGCGATCGCGTCACTTGCACAACACCAATCCCACACGACAGCGTGAGCGACCCGATCGCGTCGCGTGGATTGCACAACACCCCCAAAGGAGACAGAAAGTTGCGCTGAAACGACGCTAGAATTGTGCGTTCAGCACAATTTCCAGCGACGCGGTCGCATGCCTCATGCGACCGCGTCATTCACTCTTTTACTCATTCCATGTGATCGCGCCACCCACGCGATCGCGTCGACCCCCATTTCACCCCAGCCACGCGACCGCGTGCCCCATGCAATCGCGTGGATTCAAATTTAATAAACCCCAGCCACGCGAAACCCTACCCATTCGCGCCCCCCAGCCCCCTCTCCTTCCTCTTTTCTCTCCACAACCACCACCCACAACTTCCAGCCACCACCACCGCCCACCGCAACCCTCGACGACCACCCAGAAGCCGCCGCCACGCCACCCCCTTCCTTCCCCCCTCTTTCTTCTTCTTTCTTCCTCTTCTTCCCTCCAACCACCACCGCCACACCCTCCGCGCCGCCGCCACCGCCGCGCCCCCAACCGCCACCCACACCCCCCTCCCCTTCCTTCCCCTTCCCCCTCCTAACCCCATTACCCTTCCCAAAACCCCCTGCCTCCGAACAGCCGCCACCGCCGCCGTGCCACCCTCCACCGCCGCGTCAACTGCCACCACCACCATCCCCCCGGCCACCTATCTGCCCCACTTTCTTTCCTACGCCTTCCAGGTTCCGCTGAACACCACCCTTCTTTCCATTCATTGTTAATTTCCTATTTTTCTGTTTATGTTCATATTTAGGCTAGTTAGACATGCATGTTGTAGGGGATTCTAGGTTGTTAGGTAGCTTAGGATGTGGTTAGTGGATTTAGGCCTGTTTAATTACGTTGTTCATGTTTCTTGTTTTCTAATTCTCACAATTCTGCCATTGCTGTGATGTTAGTATTGTTCATATGCTGTAATTTCTTGTTTCATGCTGCTTTTTACACTGCTTTTCCATGTTCATATTCCCTTTATGTAATTGTAGCTATATTTTAATTCATATGAGCTATTCTGATTGCTATTTATTTTCTGGGAACATCCAATTTTAGCCGGGATGCTGCCCAAATTTCTGTAAATTATTTTGATTTTCATTCCTGTTTTGGTTTTGGCAAACTTGCACTCTGCTTTACTCAGCTTTTACCAAACCAATTCATGAATGACAGGGCAAGCTTTCTTATTCTTTTTAATTTCCTGGTTTATAAATTGCATCTTGGATAATTCAATTCCACTTTTTGCTATTTTCATTTGCGTCATCCTTAACTTCCTTGTTTGAATTTGAGTTATCTGTTGCTTTAATTTGTGAATTCTCATTATTTAGAAAATGCTCATCATGCCACTTACTCTAATCTCCTTTTTACTAATTCACTAATTTTAACTTCCTAAACTCTTTTTCATTCCTAACCAACCTAACCTTTCAAAATATATCTTCTTGGTTTTTCACTATTCTCTTTAACCTTCTAACCAAGGCATGATGATAATTTTTCCTAATTAACATGAATTCTAATACATTTTGGATTGTTAATTTTTTTTATTCTCGGACTTTTAATTCCTATTCAATCCTTAATGCACATTTACTTAACTCATTTTCATTACTCTACTGCTCCTTTGCCACTATATGCTTATTTTGTGCTTTGCCTACTTGTTTTCCTGTTTTTATTATATCCTGGTTCTCTGTTCTTCAGGATGTCTGACACCTAAAGAAAAGGAAAAGGAAAGGAAACAACTGGCAAACGGAAAAGAGGAGAATCCACTATGTCCATATTGGACATTATGCACGATGACTCCTGGCGGGAGAAATACTTTACGCCGCAGGAGAAGGCTGACCAGCTACTCCCTGCTACTGATCCCATTAAGTTTGCAAACCGATACTGTAAGCTGAAGTATCCGGTGTTTGCAACCTCCAGGAACTTGTACCTGGAGAGGACTCTGAAGATCCCAGAAGAACTCCAGCAATACACCTCTGATCAGATCAAACAAAGAGGCTAGTTCTTCCTGGAGAGAAACCTGACTGAGGTCAATGCATCTTGGGTAAGGGAATTCTACTACAATTATCTCAAAACTTCTCTAGATGAGTGAACTTAAGAGGGAAGCAGATACTGGTCACTGAGGAGGCCATAGAGGATGTTCTGAAGCTTCTGCCTAAAGCTGATCAGCCAGATGGTTATCAACAGGCTGAGGAGGACATGCGCTTCATGAAATTTGATTGGGATACAGTCAAGGCCAGGATAGCCCTTGACCCGACCGTTCCATGGATCATGGGTCAGAACACCACCATGCCTAAGGGAATCAAGCGGGCATACTTGAATGATGAAGCTCGGCTATGGCATCAAATCCTAAGAAACTTTATTATGCCGAGTACTCACGAGACAGAGCTACCTGCCGCTATGATCACCCTCCTATGGTGTGTGATGGAGGGTAAGGACCTGTACCTGCCACGCTTCATTCGGTACTACATGGCCAGGGTCTACGTCCGATGCACTCTCCCCTTTCCATATTTGATTACACAGCTTGGCCATCGAGTTGACGTGCCTTGGGAGGATGCTGATGAGAAGCCACCTGCTGCAGAATGCAAGAAAATTATCCCTCACAGTAGGAACTTCTTGACTCTGGGCTACAGACCTCCATTCCTCACTCCTACTGATGAGACAGCCACACCATCTGCCGGCCCCTCTTCCTCCACAGCTACCCCTGCTACCACCACTGCACCTCCACCTGCCTCCGAGCCAGTTTATCACCTAGTGCACCGCCTGTTTCGACAGCTAGACTAGATGGAGCGCCGCAACCGACGCCGATATGAGAGAGCTGAGCGTCGCAGCAAGCGACGCTATGAGCACCTGAAGCTGATGATACGATCTGACGATATCCCTTCCGAGCCTGACACACCATCAGAGCCATCTGAGGAGGAGGCGGATGATCACGAGGCAGAGACCTATCCCCAGAGAGAGGCTGCGCAGGCAGGCACAGAGCAGGCTGCATCACAGCAGGAGGCCCCACATCAGATTCAGGTTTCCGACCCTGAGATCCGTATTCAGTCAGCACCTCTTTTGCAGCAAGCAGATCCTCAGACCACCACCATAGAGACTCCAGCTACCCTCCCTTCCAGTGATGACACCCCTTCACACCCTGCTTAAGTGAGCATCAGGGACGATGCTTCATTTTAGAGAACACACAGCCTGTGAGTTTTGAGCTTAATTATATGGTTACATTCAAACCATAATTTTTATTTCTGTGTGTTTAGCCCTTCTTTTTTATTCTGGTGTTCTTTACTTTGTTTTAATCTATATGTCCGATTATAGAATAGAAATACATACCAAGAGAGTGATTGATGCCATTGTTTGATTTTAGCTCACTTATCCCAAATTAGCCTACCTTTTACATCACCCTTGTTAGCCCCCTTGAGCCTTATACATATACCCTTACCTTTACCTTGGCCCCATTACAACCTTAATTAAAGACCTCATGACTTTTGTATGCCTATATTCTATAATTGTTGATTGGTTAGATGAAGAACAAAGTTATAGAAAGTAAGGATAAAAAGAAGAATAGAGTGATTGACCCAATAAACACTGAGTGACTAGAGAGTAAACACAAAATTCAGTGAGGGTTCAATAGCTCATTAACATATATCTTTGCTTGAATTATTAATTGTCTTGCAAGTTTATAAAATATTTCTCTTTTCCATTTCAATTGTAAAAGTGCTTTATCATTATCTAAGGCTGGCTATATATATGATTCCTTGAGAAATGTGAATTAATTCAACTACATGTAAGCTTTATATACAAGTGAATAAAAATAATTAGAATTGCATGATGCATTTAGGTAGTTGCATTTAGAATAGATTGCATTGCATGAGATTCCACCACTTTAACCTTACCTTGCTCTTTATCTTGGATTTAGCATGAGGACATGCTATTGTTTAAGTGTGGGGAGGTTGATAAACCCATATTTTATGATATATATTGTGCTCAAATTGAGTGATTTATTCAATCCTTCACCCACTTATTCATATTAATTGCATGGTTTTACTTTCCCTTCCTTATTATGTGATGTATGTGAAAAACATGTTTCCTATGCTTAAATATAATTATTTTGATTACCCTTATTTCTATTCGATGCCGTGATTCGTGTGTTGAGTAGTTTCAGATCTTCTAAGGCAAGAATGACTTAAAGGATGGAAAGGAAACATACAAAAATGGAAGGAAAGCACAAAACGGAGTTTTTGAAGAAACTGGCAACGATGCGATCGCATGGACGACGCGGCCGCATGCCAGCGCGAATTAACAGCGACGCGACCGTGTGATTGACGCGATCGCGCACCTTGAGCGAAACGCATATGACGCGGACGCATGACTGACGCGACCGCGCGACAAGGAAAACTCCAAATGACGCGACCGCGTGACCCACGCGGACGCGTGACAGAGGCCACGCACCAGAAATTACAGAAAACGCTCCCAGCGATTTCTGAAGCCCTTTTTGGCCCAGATCCAAGTCCAGAAGGCACAGATCAGAGGTTATGAAGTGTGGGAATGCATCCATTCAGAAGGGAGTCTCCAATTAATTAGTATTCATGATTTAGATGTAGTTTTGAGGGAGAGGTTCTCTCCTCTCTCTTTTAGGATTTAGATTTAGGAGTTTATTCGCTTTCAGGATTATCTCTTTCTATCAGGTTCAACATTTTTTTTATTTATCTTTTCAATTTAATTTATGAATTCTTCTATGTTACAGATTACTCTTTTGAATTAATGTTATTTGAGGTATTTCAGTTTACAATTGTTTCTTTTATTTATATTACTGTTGCTTCCAATCTGAAGGCATTTTTATTCTGGTAGATTTACTTTTTCCCTTTTTGGTCTTGGTTAAGAAATCAGTAACTCAGGAGTTATCAAACTCAAACATGATTGATAATTTTTATCTTTGCTAATTGAATTGAACTTCAATAATCCCAATCTTTCCTTAGGGATTAACTAGGATTTGAGGATCTAACTAATTAGTCACTTGACCTTCCCTTGCTTTAGCAAAGGTTAACTAAGTGGAATTAAGATTCAATTTTCACCATCATTGATAAGGATAACTAGGATAGGACTTCCAATTTCTCATACATTGCCAAAAGTTTATTTTACAGTTATTTATTTACTTTACAGTCTTTCACTTATTTCAATTGCAATTTAAATTACTTGTTCCTCATCTTAAAAACCCCAATTTACAATCTTCATAACCAATAATAAGAACATACTTCCCTGCAGTTCCTTGAGAAGATGACCCGAGGTTTAAATACTTCGGTTATCAATTTTTAAGGGGTTTGTTACTTGTGACAACCAAACATTTGTACGAAGGGATTTCTGTTGGTTTAGAGACTATATCTACAACGCAACTGTTTTTATAAAATTCTTTATTGGCAAAAATCCCAACGTCACCAGTCATTCTGAATTTCAAGGGATAAAGTGAGATGCCAAAACTGTTCGGAAGCAAAAAGCTACTAGTCCCGCTCATCTAATTAGAATCTGAGCTTCACTTAAAACTCTGAGATATTATTGCTTCTTGATTTCTTTTTATCCTATTTTATTTGTCTAGTTGCTTGGAGACAAGCAACAGTTTAAGTTTGGTGTTGTGATGAGCGGATATTTTATACGCTTTTTGGGGTTAATTTCATGTAGTTTCTAGTATGTTTTAGTTAGTTTTTAGTATATTTTTATTAGTTTCTAGGAAAAATTTATATTTCTGGACTTTACTATGAGTTCGTATGTTTTTCTGTAATTTCAGGTATTTTCTGGCTGAAATTGAGGGAGCTGAGCAAAAATCTGATTCATGCTGAAAAAGGACTGCTGATGCTATTGGATTCTGACCTCCCTGCACTTGAAATGGATTTTTTAGAGCTACAAGAGTCCAATTGGCGCTCTCTCAATTGCGTTGGAAAGTAGACATCCAGGGCTTTCCAGAAATATATAATAGTCTATACTTTGTTTGAGGATAGACAATGTAAACTGGCGTTCAACGCCAGTTCCATGTTGCATTCTGGCGTTAAACGCCAGAAATAGGTTACAAGTTGGAGTTAAACGCCAGAAACAGGTTACAACCTGGAATTTAACTCTAGAAACAGCCTAGGCACGTGTAAAGCTCAAGTCTCAGCCCTAGCACACACCAAGTGGGCCCCAGAAGTGAATTTCTGCACTATCTATCTTAGTTTACTCATTTTCTGTAAACCTAGGTTACTAGTTTAGTATTTAAACAACTTTTAGAGATTTATTTTGTACATCATGACATTTTCATGTTTTACATTGTATCTCTACGGCATGAGTCTCTAAACTCCATGATTGGGGGTGAGGAGCTCTGCTGTGTCTCGATGAATTAATGCAATTATTTCTGTTTTCTAATCAAACACGCTTGTTTCTATCTAAGATGTTCATTCGCACTTCAATATGATGGATGTGATGATCCGTGACACTCATCACCATTCTCAACCTATGAACGTGTGCCTGACAACCACCTCCGTTCTACCTTCGATTGAATGAGTATCTCTTAGATTCCTTAATCAGAATCTTCGTGGTATAAGCTAGAATCCATTGGCAGCGTTCTTGAGAATCCGAAAAGTCTAAACCTTGTCTGTGGTATTCTGAGTATGATTCAGGGATTGAATGACTGTGACGAGCTTCAAACTCACAAGGGTTGGGCGTAGTGACAGACGCAAAAGGATCAATGGATCCTATTCCCGCATGAGTGAGAACCGACAGATGATTAGCCGTGTGGTGACAGCGCACCTGGACCATTTTCACTGAGAGGATAGATGGTATCCATTGACAACGGTGATCCACCAACATACAGCTTGTCATTGGAGGAACGTTGCGTGTGTGAAGAAGAAGACAGGGGGGAAAGCAGAGATTCAGAAGACAAAGCATCTCCAAAACTCCAATATATTCTCTATTATTGCATAACAAGTACTATTTATTTATGCTTTTTACTCTTCATAAATATAATCACTCTTATCATTGATTTTCTGACTAAGAATTACAAAATAACCATAGCTTGCTTCAAGCCGACAATCTCCGTGGGATCGACCCTTACTCACGTAAGGTATTACTTGGACGACCCAATGCACCTGCTGGTTAGTGGTACGAGTTGTGAAAAGTGTGATTCACAATTCGTGCACCAGCGTCCATGACGCACGCGCGTCGTTTGCGTATGCGCACCTGAACAGAGAGTTGCGCGAGAGACGCGCGGGAGGGGTGCGTGGCGCACAAGCTACCCCACGCATACGCGTCCCCTGCAAAAAGTTCAACCCACACGTAAGCGTCAGCGACGCGTACCCATGGGCATAAAAAATCGGCGTAAAAGCGTGTTGAACAGAGAGTTGTGATGGTCTGGGGCTGGAACTGTGCTAGAGGCACAACATCACCCACGCGTACGCGTTCCTGACGCGTGCGCGTCCTTTTGCTTCCAGACCACCCACGCGTACACGTGGGCGACGCTTACGCGTCATACGGCCAACTAAGTTTTCACGCGTACTCGTGATGCCCGCGCGCGCGTCACCCCCTGTTTTTCAATTCTCCCTTCTTTCTTTCTTCTTACTTCCTACTTCCTTCTTCTTCCTCTTTCCATCTTCCTCATCCGGTTTCTTTTCTTCTCTCCTCTTTACTCTCTCATTTCTCATTTAATTATTGCATTTAATTATTTTTCTTTCTTCTCAATTTCATCTTAGCTTAATTTCTTTTGGTTTCTTTTTCATTTCTTTTTCATGCATTTTTCTGCTGGTGTTGGATGCTTTATTTGGATATTACCTTATTGTAATTGAGCTTGTGGATATGAGGGATTAATTTGATAATTAATATTAATTTTTGGGTTGCATGCATGTTTGGAGTTCTTACTTTCCTTAACATACTGATGAGCGGATATTTTATACGCTTTTTGGGGTTAATTTCATGTAGTTTTTAGTATGTTTTAGTTAGTTTTTAGTATATTTTCATTAGTTTCTAGGCAAAATTCATATTTCTGGACTTTACTATGAGTTTGTGTATTTTTTTGTAATTTCAGGTATTTTCTGGCTGAAATTGAGGGAGCTGAGCAAAAATCTGATTTAGGCTGAAAAAAGACTGCTGATGCTGTTGGATTCTGACCTCTCTGCACTCGGAATGAATTTTCTGGAGCTACAGGAGTCCAATTGGCGCGCTCCAAATTTCATAGGAAAGTAGACATCCAGAGCTTTTCAGCAATATATAATAGTCTATACTTTGCTCAAGGATAGACGACGTAAACTGGCGTTCAACGCCAGTTTCATGTAGCAGTCTGGCGTTAAACGCCAGAAACAGGTTACAAGTTGGAGTTAAACGCCCAAAACAGGTTACAACCTGGCGTTTAACTCCAGAAATAGCCTAAGCACGTGTAAAGCTTAAGTCTCAGCCCCAGCACACACCAAGTGGGCCCCAGAAGTAGATTTCTGCACTATCTATCATAGTTTACTCATTCTTTACAAACTTAGATTACTAGCTTACTATTTAAACAAATTTTAGAGGATTATTTTGGATCTCATGAAATTTTTAGATCTGAACTTTGTACTCTTTGACGGCATGAGTCTCTAAACTCCATTGTTGAGGGTGAGGAGCTCTGCTGTGTCTCGATGAATTAATGCAATTATTTCTGTTTTCTATTCAAACACGCTTGTTTCTATCTAAGATGTTCATTCGCACTTCAATATGATGAATGTGATGATCCATGACACTTATCACCATTCTCAATCTATGAACGCCTACCTGACTACCACTCCCATTCTACCTTCGATTGAATGAGTATCTCTTGGATTCCTTAATCAGAATCTTCGTGGTATAAGCTAGAATCCATTGGCAGCACTCTTGAGAATCCGGAAAGTCTAAACCTTGTCTGTGGTATTCCGAGTAGGATTCAGGGATTGAATGACTGTGATGAGCTTCAAACTCACAAGGGTTGGGCGTAGTGACACACGCAAAATGATCAATGGATCCTATTCCAGCATGAGTGAGAACCGACAGATGATTAGCCATGCGGTGACAGCGCACCTGGACCATTTTCACTGAGAGGACGGATGGTAGCCATTGACAACGGTGATCCACCAACACATAGCTTGCCATAGGAGGAACCTTGCGTGCGTGAAGAAGAAGACAGGGGGAAAGCAGAGATTCAGAAGACAAAGCATCTCCAAAACTCCAACATATCCTCCATTACTGCATAACAAGTATTTATTTCATGCTCTTTTATTTTTTGCAATCCAAACTGATAATCATAATTAATCTCCTGACTAAGATTTACAAGGTAACCATAGATTGCTTCAAGCCAACAATCTCCGTGGGATCGACCCTTACTCACTTAAGGTATTACTTGGACGACCCAGTGCACTTGCTGGTTAGTTGTGCGGAGTTGTGAAAAGTGTGAATCACAATTTCGTGCACCAAGTTTTTGGCGTAGTTGCCGGGGATTGTTCGAGTTTGGACAACTAACGGTTTATTTTGTTGCTTAGATTAGGAAAAAATTTTCTTTTTGGTTTAGAGTCTTCTATTATTATTTTTGGTTGAGA
Source organism: Arachis ipaensis (assembly GCF_059453495.1). Classification (NCBI taxonomy): domain Eukaryota; kingdom Viridiplantae; phylum Streptophyta; class Magnoliopsida; order Fabales; family Fabaceae; genus Arachis; species Arachis ipaensis. The sequence goes on from NC_142443.1 coordinate 55,421,115, forward strand.
TTTCTTTTTTTAAATCCTTATTTTTCTTTTTAAATTTTTCAAAAATTTTATAAACTGATAATTGAGTTTTTCTGCTTGAGTTTAGTTTTATATTTTAAGTTTGGTGTCAATTGCATTTTTTTATTATTTTATTTTATTTTATTTTCTTTTAAATTTTCGAATTTGTGTTCATTGTTCTTTCTTAATCTTCAAGTTGTTCTTGTTTATTTTCCTTGTTTGATCTTTGGTTTGTCTTGTTTTGTGTCTTTTCTTGTTTTTCTTGTGCTTTTTTCAAATTTTTAGTTTCAAAAAAATTTTTATTTACTAAATACCTTGTTAAAACACATTAAATTTATAGCTCAATTGGCTAGAGCGTTGTGCTTATGTTCTTGGTAATTGGCTATCTTTTTTTTAAAAAAAAAAAACTTTTTCAAAAATAATTTTTCTTTGAATAAATCTTGTGCCAAACTTTAAGTTTGGTGTTTTCTTGTTGATTTTTCTTTAGTTTTCAAAAATTTTATTTTGGTTTTCTAAAAATTTAAAGTTTGGTGTTCTATCTTCATGTTCTTGTTGTTCTTGTGAGTCTTCAAAGTGTTCTTGAGTCTTCCTTATGTTTTGATCTTAAAATTTTTAAGTTTGGTATTCCTTGGTGTTTTCCTCCAAAATTTTCGAAAATAAGGAACATTAGATCTAAAAATTTTAAGTTGTGTGTCTTTTGTGTGTTTTTCTCTTTCATTATAAAATTCAAAAATCAAAAAAATATCTTTTCTCTCTATTTTAAAGTGAATTTTCGAAAATTGCTTTTAAAATTCAGATTTCTATTTCAAAATTTAAAATCTTTTTCAAAAATCATATCCAAAGTTTTTCAAATCTTCTTAATTAAGTAATTATTTTAGTTTTAAAATTTTTTTTATTCTTAATTTTTGAAATCTATATTTAATTTCTAGTTATTTTATTTCATTTTTTTTCTTCGTTCTCTTTTTATAAAATAAAAATAAAAATATATTTTAATTACAATTCACATCAATTCCCTTTTCTTCATCATGGACCTAAGTGGAAATGAGCAGTCCAGAAGGACTCTGGGGTCATATGCTAACCCCATTACTGCTTCATATGGGAGTAGTATCTGTATACCCTCCATTGGAGTTAGTAGCTTTGAGTTGAATCCTCAGCTCATTATCATGGTGCAGCAAAGTTACCAGTATTCCGGTCTTCCACAGGAAGAACCTACAGAGTTTCTGGCACAGTTTTTACAAATTGCTGACACAGTACATGATAAGGAAGTAGATCAGGATGTCTACAGATTATTACTGTTTTCATTTGCTGTAAAAGACCAAGCTAAGAGGTGGTTAAATAACCAACCTAAGGCTAGCATAAGGACATGGAAACAGCTGTCAGAAAAATTTCTGAATCAATACTTCCCTCCAAAACGGATGACACAGCTAAGGCTGGACATCCAAGGCTTTAAACAAGGAGATAATGAATCTCTTTATGATGCCTGGGAGAGATACAGAGAGATGTTAAGAAAATGCCCCTCTGAAATGTTTTCAGAATGGGTGCAGTTAGACATCTTCTATTATGGGCTTACAGAGAAAGCTCAAATTTCTCTAGATCACTCAGTTGGTGGATCTATACACATGAAAAAGACAATTGAAGAGGCTCAAGAGCTTATTGATACAGTTGTCAGAAATCAGCATCTGTACCTAAATAGTGAATCTTCTATGAAAGAAGAGGCTAAAACAGTAATTGCTGAACTTAGTCCTGTAGAACAAATTACTGAATTCAATCAGCAATTAGACTTTCTAACAAAACAGCTGGCCGAATTCAAGGAGATACTACAAGACACAAGAATGACTAATATAAATATGGAGGTACAGTTGAAGCAAACAGAACAACAGTTATCAAAACAAATAACAGAAGAATGCCAAGCAGTTCAATTAAGAAGTGGAAAAACATTAAATACCTCACTTCAAGGTAGCAGAAAGCCAAGAAATGAACAAACTGCTATTCAAAATCCCTCTGAGGACAGTAAGAGCCCAGAGAGGAATAACTCTGGCGTTCAAACGCCAGAAACAAGCAAGGAGTTGGCGTCAAACGCCCAATGGAAGCTCATTTCTGGCGTTCAAATTCCAGGAACAAGTAAGAAGTTGGCGTCCAACGCCAATCCAGCTTCTAACCCTGGCATTCAAATGCCAGTGAAGGATCAGACACACACAAGTGCTGATAACAACCCCTCTAAAAAGGCTTTTCCAACTACCTCTGTAGGAAATAAACCTGCAGCAACTAAGGTTGAGGAATATAAAGCCAAGATACCTTATCCTCAAAAACTCTGCCAAGAGGAGCAAGATAAGCAATTTACTCGCTTTGCAGATTATCTCAGGACTCTTGAAATAAAGATTCTGTTTGCAGAGGCACTTGAGCAAATACCTTCTTGTGCCAAGTTCATGAAAGAGATCTTGAGTCATAAAAAGGATTGGAGAGAAACTGAAAGAGTTCTCCTCACTGAAGAATGCAGTGCAGTCATTCTGAAAAGCTTTCCAGAAAAGCTTAAAGATCCCGGGAGCTTTCTGATACCATGCATATTAGAGGGTAATTGCACCAAGACAGCTTTATGTGATCTTGGGGCAAGCATCAACCTAATACCTGCATCCACTATCAAAAAGCTTGGTTTAACTGAAGAAGTTAAACCAACCCGGATATGTCTCCAACTTGCTGATGGCTCCATTAAATACCCATCAGGCGTGATTGAGGACATGATTGTCAGGGTTGGGCCATTCGCCTTTCCCACTGACTTTGTAGTGCTGGAAATTGAAGAGCACAAGAGTGCTACTCTCATTCTAGGAAGACCTTTTCTAGCATCTGGACGAACTCTCATTGATGTCCAAAAGGGGGAAGTAACCCTGAGAGTCAATGAGGATGAGTTTAAGTTGAATGCTGTCAAAGCCATGCAGCATCCAGACACACCAAAAAACTGCATGAAAGTTGATCTCATTGACTCTTTGGTAGAGGAGGTCAACATGGTTGAGAGTCTCGAATCAGAGCTGGAAGACATCTTTAAAGATGTTCAGCCTGATTTGGAGGGTTCAGAGGATTTGAAAGAGCCTCTGAGACTTCCTCAAGAAGAGGAGAAACCTCCTAAACCCGAGCTCAAGCCATTACCACCATCCCTGAAATATGCATTTCTGGGAGAAGGTGACACTTTTCCAGTGATCATAAGCTCTGCTTTAAATCCACTGGAAGAAGAAGCACTAATTCAAGTGCTAAGGACACACAAGACAGCTCTTGGATTATCCATAAGTGACCTTAAGGGCATAAGCCCGGCTAGATGCATGCACAAAATCCTATTGGAGGATGATGCTAAGCCAGTGGTTCAACCACGGAGGCGGCTAAATCCAGCCATGAAGGAAGTGGTGTAGAAAGAGGTCACCAAATTACTGGAGGCTGGGATTATTTATCCTATTTCTGATAGCCCCTGGGTGAGTCCTGTTCAAGTTGTTCCCAAGAAAGAAGGCATGAAAGTGGTTCATAATGAAAAAAATGAACTGGTTCCTACAAGAACAGTTACAGGGTAGCGCATGTGTATTGACTACAGAAGGCTCAATACAGCCACCAGAAAGGATCATTTTCCTTTACCATTCATAGACCAAATGCTAGAGAGACTAGCAGGTCATGAATATTACTGCTTTTTGGATGGCTATTCAGGTTACAACCAAATTACAGTAGATCCTCAGGACCAAGAGAAAACAGCATTCACATGTCCTTCTGGAGTATTTGCTTACAGAAGAATACCTTTTGGTCTGTGTAATGCACCTGCAACTTTTCAGAGGTGCATGCTTTCTATCTTCTCTGATATGGTTAAAAAGTTTGTAGAAGTCTTCATGGATGACTTTTCAGTATTTGGAGACTCATTCAGCTCCTGCCTTGATCATTTAGCACTTGTTCTGAAAAGATGCTAAGAGACCAACCTAGTTTTAAACTGGAAAAAATGTCACTTTATGGTGACTGAAGGAATTGTCCTTTGGGCATAAAATTTCAAACAAGGGAATAGAGGTGGATCAAGCTAAAGTGGAAGTAATTGAAAAATTACCACCACCTGCTAATATTAAGGCAATCAGAAGCTTTCTGGGGCATGCAGGATTCTACAGGAGGTTTATAAAGGATTTTTCAAAAATTGAAAAACCCCTGAGCAATCTGCTAGCTGCTGACACGCCATTTGTGTTTGACACAGAGTGTCTGCAGGCGTTTGAGACTCTGAAAGCTAAGCTGGTCACAGCACCAGTTATTTCTACACCAGACTGGACTTTACCATTTGAACTAATGTGTGATGCCAGTGACCACGCCATTGGTGTAGTATTGGGGCAGAGGCATGACAAGCTTCTGCATGTCATTTATTATGCTAGCCGTGTTTTAAATGATGCCCAGAAAAATTACACAACCACAGAAAAACAATTGCTTGCAGTGGTTTATGCCATTGACAAGTTTAGATCATACTTAGTAGGATCAAAAGTGATTGTGTACACTGACCATGCTGCTCTTAAATATCTACTCACAAAGCAGGATTCAAAACCCAGGCTCGTAAGATGGGTGTTGCTTCTGCAAGAGTTTGATATAGAAATAAGAGACAGAAAAGGGACAGAGAACCAAGTGGCTGATCATCTGTCCCGGATAGAACTAGTAGAAGGGGAGTTCCCCCCCTCTATTGAGATCTCTGAGACCTTTCCGGATGAGCATTTGTTTGCCATTCAGGAAACACCATGGTTTGCAGACATTGCAAACTATAAAGCGGCAAGGTTTACACCCAAAGAGTACAGCAGGCAACAAAAGAAAAAATTAATTACTGATGCAAAGTACTACTTGTGGGATGAACCCTATCTCTTTAAGAGATGTGCAGACGGAATAATCTGTAGGTGTATGCCTAGAGAAGAAGCACAGAGGATCTTATGGCATTGCCATGGATCACAATATGGAGGCCATTTCGGAGGTGAGCAAACAGCCACCAAGGTCCTCCAATGTGGCTTCTACTGGCCTACACTCTATAAGGATTCCCGAGAGTTTGTACGTAACTGTGACAGTTGCCAAAGAGCTGGTAATCTGCCTCATGGTTACGCCATGCCTCAACAGGGAATCTTGGAGATTGAGTTGTTTGATGTATGGGGAATTGACTTCATGGGACCTTTCCCACCATCATACTCAAACACTTATATTCTGGTGGCAGTCAACTATGTATCAAAATGGGTAGAGGCCGTTGCCACACCCACCAATGATACTAAAATAGTGCTGAAGTTCCTCCAGAAATATATCTTCAGCAGGTTTGGTGTCCCTAGAGTACTAATCAGTGATGGGGGCGCTCACTTCTGCAACAAACAGCTTTACTCTGCTATGGTCCGGTATGGGATTCGCCACAAGGTGGCGACTCCATATCATCCACAGACAAATGGGCAAGCTGAAGTTTTTAACAGAGAACTAAAAGGAATCTTGGAACGGACTGTAAGTACCCGTAGAAAGGATTGGGCATGGAGCTTGGATGATGCTCTGTGGGCTTACAGAACAGCATTCAAGACTCCTATAGGGACCTCTCCATACCAACTTGTGTATGGTAAGGCCTGTCATCTGCCTGTGGAACTGGAACATAAGACCTACTGGGCAACCAGATTCCTAAACTTTGATGCCAAATTAGCTGGAGAAAAAAGATTGCTCCAGCTGAATGAGCTAGAGGAATTCAGATTCACTGGTTTCGAAAATGCCAAGCTTTATAAAGAGAAATAAAAAAGATGGCATGACAGAAAGCTGTCATCTAGAGTCTTTGAACCAGGACAAAAGGTTCTATTGTTTAACTCTAGGCTCAGGCTATTTCCCGGGAAACTGAAATCCCGGTGGAGGGGACCATATGTGATTACAAGTGTATCACCATATGGTTATGTGGAGCTTCAAGACATTGATTCTGATAAGAAGTTCATTGTAAATGGACAGAGAATCAAGCACTATCTTGAAGGCAATGTTGAGCAAGAGTGCTCAAGGCTGAGGCTAGATTAAAAGCTCAGCAAGGTCCAGTTAAAGACAATAAAGAAGCGCTTGCTGGGAGGCAACCCAGCCATTAGCAAAACTTTTTCTGTTATTTTATTTATTTTATTCTTCATTTTATTTATTTTTAAAATATATGAGCTTAATATTAACAAGGTAAAAAATCAATTGCATAAGTCCACAGGGTTACAGAAGAATTTAGAGCACAAAACAGGAAAAAGGAGCTCACTGGCAAGAAAACGCCAGTAAGAGGCATAATTGGGCGTTAAACGCCCAAAAGGAGCATCTACTGAGCGTTTAACGCCAGTAAAGATAGCCATCTGGGCGTTAAACGCCAGAAAGAAGCAGCAACTGGGCGTTAAACGCCAGAAAGAAGCAGCAACTGGGCGTTTAACGCCAGATTTACAGCATCCTGGGCGTTCAGAAAAACGCCCAGTGACAAAGGGGTTTCTGGCGTTTAACGCCAGCTAGAAGCAACAGCTGGGCGTTAAACGCCCAAACCAAGCACCAACTGGGCGTTAAACGTCGAAAACATGCAGCAGTTGGGTGTTTAACGCCAAGATTGTGGGGAGTAGGCAATTTCGTTTTCAATTCAAATTTTTTCCATTTTTTATGTTTCAATTCATGATTTCTTGCACAAACATGTTACAAATCCTAATTTTTCAAATCCTTTTTCAAAAAAAAATATATCAAATGTATCTTAATTCATAAACCCTTTTTCCTCTTCAAATTATTTTCAAATCCTTTTCAAAACAACTCTATCTCTTTTCCTTCTAAAATCTTTTCAACTCATCAATATCTTTTTCAAATCTTCGCATCATCTTTTTCAAAATCCAGATTTATCTTTTTCAAATATCTTTCATATCTTTTCAATTTTAAATCACATCTTTTCCTATCATACTTATCTTTTCCAAATCACTTTTTCTATCATATCTTTTTCAAATAATTTTCGAAACCCACCCCCCCTTCCCTTTAAATTTTGGTTCGGCCTCTCCCCCTCTCCTCCACAAGTTGCGCTTGGCTCTCCCTCTTTCCCTCTCCTTTCCTTTCTTTTGCTTGAGGACAAGCAAACCTCTAAGTTTGGTGTATTTATCCATGATCACTAAACCAATACCCACTAAGATCATGGCTCCTAAGGGAAAATAAACCAACTCAAGAGGCAAGAAAGAGAATATTCCAAAACCACTCTGGAATCAAGGGAAGTTCATAACCAAAGAATATTCAGACCATTTTTACAAAATAATGAGTCTAAGGTCAGTGATCCCGGAAGTTAAATTCGATTTGAAAGAAGATGAGTATCCGGAGATCCAAGAGCAAATCCGAAACAGGAGCTGGGAAGTCCTAGTTAATCCTGAAACAAAGGTGGGAAGAAACATGGTTCAGGAATTCTACGCTAATCTGTGGTAGACGGACAGGCAGAGAATAGCTGGAACCGCATTCTATGACTATAGAACTCTGGTTAGAGGGAAGATTGTTCACACCCACCCTGACAAAATAAGGGAGATCTTCAAGCTGCCTCAACTGCAAGATGACCCAGATTCCTTCAATAGGATAATGATGAGACCAAACCTGAGCTTGGACAAAATCCTAGAGGACATATGCATCCCTGGAGCTAAATGGACAACCAACACAAAGGGTGTCCTAAACCAACTCAAAAGAGGAGATCTCAAACCAGTCGCCAGAGGCTGGCTGGACTTCATTGGGCGATCTATACTGCCCACTAGCAACCGTTCTGAAGTCACCATCAGAAGAGCAGTGATGATTCATTGCATTATGCTGGAAAAAGAAGTGGAAGTTCATCAGCTGATTGCTTGTGAGCTTTACAAAATTGCAAACAAGAACTCCAAAGATGCCAAATTGGCCTATCCAAGCTTAGTTTCTCTGTTATGTAAAGATAATGGGATAAAGATGGGAGTAGATAAATATATCTCAGTTGAGCAACCAATCACCAAAAAGTCTATGGAAGGACAGCAAGTGCAGGACGATCCCATCAAGAGAAAAGCAGAGGAGTTCCTCCCGAAAATCCCTCAAATTGAATACTGGGAGCGCCTAGAAGCATCTGTCACCAAGTTGCAAGAAGTTGTGGATCAACTGAAGGAAGAACAGCAAAATTAAAACAGCATGCTCTGCAAATTGCTTAGAGAACAAGAAGAGCAAGGGCGTGAACTGAAGGAATTAAAGCGTCAGAAACTATCTCTTGAAGGGCCAAGCACTCCACAGACTAAAGAGGCATCCACCTCCCAAATTCAAGGTTGTTGAGTTCTAATCTTAGCCTTAACTCTGTGATAATTGTTCTTATTTGAGTTTTACCTTAGAAGTTATATATGAGTAGTAGTAATTAGTATCTATATTTTGATTTTATCTCCAATTAAGCTATAATTTATTTTTCTCATCATCATTAAACATGAATAAAATAGCAGATTTTCTTTAGAATAAGGAGGCAATATTTTTCGAGTTTTTAATAAGAAAAATTCTAATTATTTACATGTGGTGGAAATGCTTTTTGTCTTCTAAATGAATGCTTGAACAGTGCATATGTCTTTTGAATTTGATGTTTATGAATGTTAAATATGTTGGCTCTTGAAAGAATGATGAAAAAGGAGAAATTTTTTTTGATAATCATAAAAATCATAAAAAAAATTGATTCTTGAAGCAAGAAAAAACAGTGAATACAAAAGCTTGCAAAAAAATATATGGCGAAAAAAAAAAGAGAAAAAGCAAGCAGAAAAAGCCAATAGCCCTAAAAACCAAAAGGCAAGGGTAACAAAAAGGATCCAAGGCTTTGAGCATCAGTGGATAGGAGGGCCTAAAGGAATCAAATCCTGGCCTAAGCGGCTAAACCAAGCTGTCCCTAACCATGTGCTTATGGCGTGAAGGTGTTAGGTGAAAACTTGAGATTGAGTGGTTAAAGTCAAGGTCCAGAGCAAAAAGAAGGGTGTGTTTATGAACCCTGGACACCTCTAACTGGGGACTTTAGCAAAGCTGAGTCACAATCTGAAAAGGTTCACCCAATTATGTGTCTGTGGCATTTATGTATCTGGTGGTAATACTGGAAAACAAAGTGCTTAGGGCCACGGCCAAGACTCATAAAGTAGCTATGTTCAAGAATCAACATACTGAACTAGGAGAATCAATAACACTATCTGAATTCTAAGTTCCTATAGATGCCAATCATTCTGAGCTTCAATGGATAAAGTGAGATGCCAAAACTGTTTGGAAGCAAAAAGCTACTAGTCCCGCTCATTTAATTAGAATCTGAGCTTCACTCAAAAAAACTCTGAGATATTATTGATTCTTAACTTATTTGTATTCTATTTTATTTATCTAGTTTCTTGGGGACAAGCAACAGTTTAAGTTTGGTGTTGTGATGAGCGGATATTTTATACGCTTTTTGGGGTTAATTTCATGTAGTTTTTAGTATTTTTAGTTAGTTTTTAGTATATTTTCATTAGTTTCTAGGCAAAATTCATATTTCTGGACTTTACTATGAGTTTGTGTGTTTTTCTATAATTTCAGGTATTTTCTTGCTGAAATTGAGGGAGCTGAGCAAAAATCTTATTCAGGCTGAAAAAGGACTGCTGATGTTGTTGGATTCTGACCTCTCTGCACTCAGAATGGATTTTCTGGAGCTACAGGGCTTTCCATCAATATATAATAGTCCATACTTTGCTCAAGGATAGATGACGTAAACTGGCGTTCAACTCCAGTTCCATGTTGCAGTCTGGCGTTAAACGCCAGAAACAGGTTACAAGTTGGAGTTAAACGCCCAAAACAGGTTACAACCTGGCGTTTAACTCCAGAAACAGCCTAAGCACATGTAAAGCTTAAGTCTCAGCCCCAGCACACACCAAATGGGCCCCAGAAGTGGATTTCTGCACTATCTATCATAGTTTACTCATTCTCTGCAAACCTAGATTACTAGCTTACTATTTAAACAACTTTTAGAGGATTATTTTGGATCTCATGACATTTTTAGATCTGAACTTTGTACTCTTTGACGGCATGAGTCTCTAAACTCCATTGTTGGGGGTGAGAAGCTCTGCTATGTCTCGATGAATTAATGCAATTATTTCTGTTTTCTATTCAAACACGCTTGTTTCTATCTAAGATGTTCATTCGCACTTCAATATGATGAATGTGATGATCTGTGACACTCATCACCATTCTCAATCTATGAACGCGTACTTGACAACCACTCCCGTTCTACCTTCAATTGAATGAGTATCTCTTGGATTTCTTAATCAGAATCTTTGTGGTATAAGCTAGAATCCATTGGCAGCACTCTTGAGAATCTGAAAAGTCTAAACCTTGTCTGTGGTATTCCGAGTAGGATTCAGGGATTGAATGACTGTGACGAGCTTCAAACTCACAAGGGTTGGGCATAGTGACAGACGTAAAAGGATCAATGGATCCTATTCCAGCATGAGTGAGAACCGACAGATGATTAGCCGTGCGGTGACAGCGCACCTGGACCATTTTCACTGAGAGGATGGATGGTAGCCATTGACAACGGTGATCCACCAACACACAGCTTGCCATAGGAGGAACCTTGCGTGCGTGAAGAAGAAGGCAGGGGAAAGCAGAGATTCAGAAGACAAAGCATCTCCAAAACTCCAACATATCCTCCATTACTGCATAACAAGTATTTATTTCATGCTCTTTTATTTTTCGCAATTCAAACTGATAATCATAATTAATCTCCTGACTAAGAATTACAAGGTAACCATAGATTGCTTCAAGCCAACAATCTCCATGGGATCGACCCTTACTCACGTAAGGTATTACTTGGACGACCCAGTGCACTTGCTGGTTAGTTGTGCGGAGTTGTGAAAAGTGTGAATCACAATTTCGTGCACCACATACTTTACATGCATACCAAGTGTTTGTGAAAAGTCCGTATGGCATTGTGAATTCTTAATTATTCTATTCTTCTACTCTACTGCCTATTTTTCACAAAACCCTTGCAATATTTTATTGATTAAATATAATTGTCAAATATAATTGTCAATACAAACGTGATTGTTAGTTTGTTACATTTGATAATCAAATTGAGCTATTAATGCTTGATCTATGCTACTCATGCCTTTGCCAGCATGCTAATAAACATCTTGCATCTAATTGCCTCAATATATCATGCTATATTTCCATTGATGTCCTAACTGCATGGAATCGCGGCCATATGTTTACGACATTCTTCTTTACCTTGGCATTGATTATCACTTGTATTTTCTTCCTCTCGGTTCTAGATATTTGATTTCATGTCCCTTTCTCTTCTCTCTTTTCGGGATGGCCACTAGGAAGGGTACAGAGAGAGCCTCTAACAAGCCACTGGTAAGGAGAGAAACGAAAAAGCACAAGCACCTTCAATAAATCAGCTGCTCCTTCAGATACTTCAGAGGTTGGACCGGCTAAACCGGCAAGCAAAGCGAATGGAGCACCGTAACAAGCGCTGATTAACATACCTCAAGGAGCTGATTGCTGGCAACCACCCACCTGAGGAAGATCCAGAAACTCCAGACTCTACCTCACCTACCGGCACCGGGAGCCATGATGACCCCGACTGTGGAAATGCTGTTACCACCCCCCTCCCCTTTGTTTCTGACTGATGGCACCGAGGACGGTGCCGAGATTTAAGTGTGGGGAGGTCGGTCAGTACCTGACTTCCGGAGGTAATTGCTTTTTCTTAACACCGATAGGTTATTTTTTTTCTTTTGTTAGGATATGATAGATTGCATAGTAATAAGTGTTTGCATGTATGTTCTACTCGGTTGAAAAATAATAAGTTTCTTTTCAAAGACCATATTTTGAAAATTTCACTAATTCAAGTTAAAAAAAATTCTATGTTAAACTTTCTTGAAGATTGTAAATTGGAACATGAATTATAGCTAAAAGAACACACAACCTGTGAGATTTGAGCTTAATTACATGATTACACTATTTAACCATAACATTTTATTCTTGTGTGTTTTCTCCTCTATAATTGTAATCTATATTTTGTTCCATTCTATATGTCCAATGTTTAGTATATTTACATGCTTGCATATGATTGAGGCCATCATTTGATTTTAGCTCACTTACCCCAAATAGCCTACCCTTTCAATTACTTTTGTTTGCCACTTTGAGCCTTTTAATCCCCGTTTGTTCTATATTTTACCACATCACTAGCCTTATGTGGAAAAATAATTAATTACCCTAATTGAATCCTTGGTTAGCTTAAGATAGAGATTATGTATCAATTAAGTGTGGGAAAACTGTGGGAACATGGGTTAATAGGGAATGTGTTATGTTTCTACTTTGTTTAAAAATTGGAAATTTGGGTACCTACTCATGGGAAACCAGAAAAACCATATGCATTGAAATGTTATGTTTGCTTTCATGATTAAAAAAAAAATCAAAAATATTCAACTAATTAAGTAAATAAATAAATAAGGGGACAAAATTACCCCAATATTAAGTTTAATAAAAGATCAATGCATATGTGATAAAACTAAAGAAAGGTTGATACATGAGTATGTGATGCAAAAAGTGAGAATTTTGGGTAGCTAGGCATGATTTTAGAATTATATAGAGTGTGTGTGTGTTTAGGTGAGAACTTAGGTTAGTCAAGGATTCAATTTATAAGCTCGCTTAGCCATACATATATCCACACCCTTACCTTAGCCCCATTACAACCTTGAAAATACCTCATGATGTTTGCATTGGTACATTAAATATTTGTTTATTGGTTAGATGAAGAACAAAGTTTTAGAAAGCATGACTAGAGAAGAGTAGAGTGATCTACCCTAGACACTTTAGAGATTAGAGTGCATGTACACTACCTGTGAGGGTTCAATGTTTGATTCTATGTTCCCTGTTTTCATGAGCCATCTTCTTACAAGTTTACTTGTCCTTACTGTATGATTTGAATTAGTGGAATCTGATTTATATTTGTCTTGGAAAACTTGTTCATTTTCAACCAAGTATGCAAAACCATCTTAGCATATAGTTGCATTCATAGGTTGCATCTCATGAGTCTTACTTTCCCCATTCATTTATTTTATCTCCTTGAGCTTAGCATGAGGACATGCTAATGTTTAAGTGTGGGGAGTTTGATAAACCACTATTTTATGGTTTATCTTGTGCTGATTTGAGTGGCCTTTATCAAGTCTTTACACACTTATTCATACTATTTGCATGATTTTACAATTCCTTCCCAATTTTGTTCTATGGTTGAAAACTTGCTTCTTAAGCCTTTAGATTGTGTGTTTTTAATTCCCCTTTATATCATTCAATGACGTAATCCGTGTGTTAAGTGTTTCAGGCTTTATAGGGAAGGAATGGCTTAGAGGATGAAGAGGAAGCATGCAAAAATAGAAGAAACACAAGAAATAAAGGAGACAACCAGCGAGCATTGACGTGCATGCATGGCTCACGCGTGCGCGTGATCTGGAGAAATTTACAGCAACGCGTACGCGTGAGAAGCGATTTGCACAGCGACACGTGTGCGTACCTGACGCGTACGCGTGACTGACGCGTACAGGTGACATGCGCGACCTGCAGAAAACGCTGGGGGCGATTTTGGGCTGAGTTTGGACCCAGTTTTTGGCCCAGAAATGCAGACTAAAGCCAGGGGACAAGCAGAGACTCAAGGGACATACACATACACTTCCCATTATTCACAATTCAGGTTTTAGATGTAGTTTCTAGAGAGGAAGGCTGTCTCCTCTATCTAGGTTTTAGGATTTCTCTTAGTTTTAGGTTTATTTCTTCTCAATTCCAGGTTCATTGTTCCTTTAATTTAGTTTCTTTTCTACTTTTATTTGTCTTAGTATTCTACTTTATCTATTTCCCCTATTGATTACTTTATGTTGCTATTTGGTTTATGAATTCTCATGTTTAATTTGATTTTCTATTTAATGTAATTTGAAGTATTTCATATTTATGATTTTAATCTAGCTTTTTACATTCTTAACTTGAATTGATTAACTAGAGACACTTGAGTTATCAAACTCCTTGTTGATTGATAATTGGAATTTGCTGGTTAGTTTGGATCCCTCTAAAGCTAGTCTTTCCTTAGGAGTTGACTAGGACTTGAAGAATCAAATTGATTAGTCCACTTGACTTTCCTTTATTTAGTAAGGGTTAACTAATTGGGAGCAATGAACAATTCTCATCACAATTGATAAGGATAACTAGGATAGGACGTCCAGTTCTCATACCTTGCTAAGAGCTTTATTAGTTATTATTTTAATTCTTGCAATTTACTTTTCCTATTCATTATTCAAAACCCAAAAAGATACAATCCCATAACCAATAATAACTACACCTCCCTACAATTCCTTGAGAGATGACCTGAGATTTAAATACTTCGGTTTATTTTTATTGGGTTCGCTTAAGTGACAACCAAATTTATTTGTATGAAAGGATTCTTTGCTGGTTTATAAACTATACTTTCAACGAGAATATATTTGTGAAATTCTTTACTAGCAAAAATCCGTTTGTCAATCAACCTGGTACAGGTGATGATGTTGTGGGTGACGAGTTTGGTTTAGGTAATTTAATTGTTATTGTTGACTAGAATTGTATTTATCATTGATCTATATTGATATTTTTGTTGGTGTGTATTCATCATGACTACATTTGTGTTATCCTACAGATGTCCAAGGTAAAGGTTACAACCTTAGGGTTGATCCGACCCGTAAGAGTCGATCTAAATGGAGCCCATCATTGATCAAGAAGAAGGTCAAAAAGAAATGCTCTAAGGTGGCCGAAAACTGTGAAGAAAAGTATATTTAAATGAGTTAGCCCGGTTGTTTATGGTTTAGGGTCAGGGAATGTAATTTTGTGTTATTATTTTAATTTTCTACCTATTGTGTTGTTTTATTTATTTCTCTAATCAAAGTAAACTTGAAAATTAACTTAAGCAAAGTAACCATCACATGACTCAGTACAAATATAAGGCTAGATAAAGTGTTGGATACACCTCAAATGACAAACTACAATTGAAGATAATACCATACAAAATGACAGAAATGACTAAGATCACAAACTACAACTGAATATCATATTAAATAAAATATTGGAAACAACAAAGGTCACAGACTACGAATTTGGAGCCGATCCACTAGCACTGGCATCACCACGGCGCGGACATCTGCTCCGGCTATGACCCACACCGCCACAAAGCTTACAACGCCTAGGACCACGTAGATCACGAATATCCATCTCATTTAAGAAATGAGTTTTCTTATGACGACCTTTGGCCACTCGTTTGAGGTGGGGATTGGGTACTAGTCTTGGTCCTTGATGCACAGGCCATGTTGTTGGGTTTCCTAGTGGCCTGAATCGGATTTTGTATACCTTTTGGATCTCTCCCATCGTGTAAACCTTGTGCACATACTGTTTCCAATCCAGGCGCTGGTTTGCACAGCAGCCAAATACATGGCACCATGAAATTTAATCTACCTGAAACTCACCACAATCACAATGTTGAGTTTACTGCAAACTCCAAACCACTAGGCATGTCACGCACTTCAAAGACCTCGTTCTGCATATCAAATAAGTTAACCTGGATGTTCCCCGCTGAGCGCTGATTTGACAGAATTTTCTGAGTTGCATATTCAGAGAATAGTTGTCCTGCACTTATACGAGCCTCAGCCTCAGCTTTCTTCCTTGTGAACAACGCATTTAGCCTGTAAAACTTTACCTTAACAAGGGCTGTGACCGAAAGATTGCGTGCCCCTTTCAATACTCCATTAAAGCACTCCACTAGGTTAGTTGTCATATTGCCCCAACGATGTCCACCATCATATGCCAAGGCATACTGCTGTCGAAGGATCCGGTCTAGCCACTGCTTGTAAGCCTCCCCCCGCTCAATAATCTCTAATAACGTGTATTGAATTCACGCATTGTTCTAGAATAGTCAATGTTGACAATTAGCTTCTGTAGGAGTGGTGCCTTGAAACTCCTCAAAAAGTTGGATGTTATGTGTTGGATGTAAAACATGTGAATAGCTCTTGGATATTCCGATGCTCCATTACTACGACCTACAGCTGAGATAATTGACTCATTTCGATCAAAGATAAGGGCAACACCATCCCGATTAACTACATGTGTTTGCAAATGGCTAAAAAAAAAGTGTCAGGCATCGGCAGTCTCACTTTCGACTAGGGCAAATGCAAGAGGCACGATATTTCCATTGCCATCTTGTGATACTGCAACTAAAAGAGCTCCTTTATACTTTCCATACAAATGTGTGCCATCAATTTGGACCATTGGCTTGCAACTTCTGAATGCTTTAATGCACGGGTAGAAAGTCCAGAAGACTCGTGTCAGAATCCGGAGATCTTCAACTAACTCATCCCCTCGATAGCCATATGCAGTTTCGTACTCAATAGCTGCTGATGGTTCTTTTGCAACCATTGCTTCAAACCATGTGGGCAAAGTTTCATATGAAGATTCTTACCCACCAAATATTTTCTCAACTGCCTTTTACTTGGCCAACCATACTTTGCAATAACTTATTGTGTAGTTGAACTTCGATTGCACTTCAGCAATGACAGATTTTACCTTTATGGACGGCTTCAACTAATGGCTTTATCGCTTCTGCAATTGTATCAGAGTCCAGTTTAGTATGATCTTGAGATATGGTACTTCTGGTGCACGTGTGACTACCATTGTACCTCCTTATCATCAACAATACTGTCTTTTCGTAAGACTAACTCTGATAAGCCAATCACACCTTGTTTCGTACTGTACACATTTAGCATAGAATGTTATTGGTTCTGCTTCATATACCCTATAATCAACTCCTCTTTGAATGGTATACTCTTTAACTGATGCAATAATAGCCTCTTTAAAGTTAAACTCCATTCCAACAGCGAATTCACCGTCAACTACAACCGCTAGGTTTACACTAATAATAAAACAAAAATAAATCTAAATAATATTCTATTATTAATAATCTATAACAATATATAATGGCAAAACCTGTTTTAGTGTCCAATTTTTTTTCTAATTTTGCCCTTTCTAATAATCTACCCCACTATATGTCAGTACGTTAAAAAACTTTCACTACTTCATCTTCTCTCTTATCACATACATTCACATTCTCTCTTATCTCATTCATTCACATTCACGAAACCTCTATCATTATCTCTTACCTCTCTTACTATCTATCATCTTATATTATTGTTACTACATAATCAAAAAAAAAAAAATTATCCATCTTCTCTTGCATCCTTCTCATTTCACTTAAATATACGGTAAAACCTAATATAATTTGCCTGAAAAAAAGTTGAGTAATTTTTTTATCTTATAATCATTTTATATTTTGAAATTCAAAATTTTATATTTTTATTTTTATTCAAGGTTTATTTTATGTTTTATTTTAGTTTTATTAATAAAAAAATATTAATATTAGTTTTAATATTTAATCTTTAGGATAAATAAAAAGATAAGACTTTTTTTATAAATTAGATGATTGAAAAACTATTTATTATAAAAAAAAAGTTAAGTCTATTTTTTGACTATAGAAATATATATATTTCACTCTTGGATTTAATCAAAATAAATATATGTTTATTTAATTTTTTAAATTTTACATCAATTGTTAAAATCATGATGATATAATAGATGTACTCCAATAAAAAAAAGTGAAAATGATTTCATAACTATTTTTTTTTGTTGGAACAAAACATGACTCAATAACTATAAAGTCTAATCTAAACAACTATAGATAAGTAAAATAAATAATAAAAAACGGACATAAAATTTAACTTTTTTGTTATTTAGTACAAAAATAAATATAATAAAATAAATCACTGTTCTCATACATAATGACATAAAATTTAACATTATCCTTCTCTAGAGCCATCTATTATTTTAGTTTGTATTCTTATTTTTGTACTTTATTTTAATTTTATTAAACCAAAAAGTACTAATGTCATTTAATTTTAATTTTTAACTTTTATCATAAATGAAAATATGTGACTTTGCAGGCATTAGATAATAAAAAAAATACTCATAATAAAAAAAAGTTAGATTTACTCATTCGTTATATTTATAGGAGTGTAGATAATTCACATAAGAGTTATAAAAAATTTTTTTAATTTTATTTTTAAATTAGTATTCACTTTTGAGTGTAATAATTATGAACTAATATATGATGGTAACTAACTGCGATTGAGTAGAAGATAGAAAGAGAATAAAAATAGAGGAAGAAAGAGAGAACAAGCTAATAAAAGAATGGTGGTGAGGCATATGTAGATAGATAATGGTAAGAAAAAAGAATAATGAAACTAAAAATTAAAAATTCTAAAAGAATAATAAAACTAAAGATAATTTAAAATGTTGAATATAAAATTATAAGAAATAAAATTTTTTTAGCTATTAAAATTTTGCGAAAGAAAGAGTAATTTAAATATAAATTTTTATAAATTTATATCTTCATTGTTATACATAGTAACAATGTAATAATTTTAGTATTATATCTAAATTAATTTAAATCCAATTATTCTATATATTAAAAAAATTAAATAACTTATAAATTTTTTATTTTTTATTTTATTATTTTATACAAAACTTTTGAATTCTCGATATCTTAAATTTTTTTAAAATGATAAAATATGACTTAACAAGTAAGTATGAAAAATAAGTATTTAACTATTATATAATAGTTATGGATCTAGATATCTAAATCGAATAAGAAAATAATTCTTTTAACAAATCTTTAACAACTCAAAAGTTAACACAATGGATATGTATGAATCAAAGTGATAAACAAAAATGAGATAGAGCTGCAATAATGGTACGGTGATAATTGATTGCAATTGAGGTTAATAGAAGAAAAAAATAAGGAAGGACAATAAAACAAGGCAACATAATAGTGACCGTGAGACAATAATAATTATACATGTAAAAAATAATAAGAGAAAATAATAGTGTATGGTATGATGAGATGATATAATCAAAATAAAAATTTTAAAATAATAATAAATTTTAAGATAATTAAAGATGTTCAATGTGAGATTAAAAAAATAATTTTTTATCTATTAGAATTGTGTATCTTCTAAAAGAGTGTTTTGAATATGAATATAAATTTATAAATTTATTCCAAATTAAATAAGATTGAGAAAATAAGAAAATTTAATATATAAATAACTAATTTGTAAATAATATTAGTAAATCTTTATCTTGATTTTGTTACACATAATAACAACATAATTCTTTTTTTTATTTTTTAATTTAAATTTATTTATTTGATACTTTTTACATATATTAAATAATTTAAAATATTTTATTTTTTCATAATTTATTTTTTAATTATGAATATTAAATTTATAATTTTAAAAATAAAAATATAAAAATATTTTTTTAACTCAATAGAAAAGCGGCTGAAGTGCCTGTTGAACCGCTAGTAATAATAATGACAACAATAAATTGTAATAACAATATAAAAATAAAAAAAATACTAATATGAAAACAAAACAAATAATAATATTACTAATCTTAAAAAAGTGAACAACAACAACAATAACATTACCTATATTGACATATTCAGAAAATTCTTATGCATGGCATCAAGATTCAAAGCATGCATAAAAGATGGCTTTTTAGATAGATATTGTCCGATTAGTGCATTTGCAACATCAGCCACATCTCCTTCAATCATTATCTCATCTTCCTCTACATCTTGAGTTGGACCAACAACTTCATAATTACCTTCAAACTCTTCATCGCTTTCAGCATTATAACACACCCAATCTATGTTAGGTTTTGGAAAATCAACATCATCAATTTCTTCGAACTCAATATACAACTCGATAAGTGAGGCTTGTGCTCTAGTTTGATGATAGGTAAAAAATATTCTTTGCATATTAGCTTCGTCAATCACATACATTATTTGAAATTGGCCGAAACCACCAAATACTAGCATAGACTGCCTGTACGGAATATTTATGACTCTTTTTTGCACTTAATGATCTATACTTTGAGAAAGTATATTCTTCAATCCTTCATATGTTATTGAAAGAGGAACAACAATAACACATGGATTCTCACATAAAAAACTCACGCCTTCATGTGTATGAGATAAAATTTGACTATTGTAGTATATTTTTAAATTAATATAACCCTCCATTTTATACACTCATCACACTCACTCACGAACTTTTTTCTCTCTCTCAAATTGAAAACATTTAATTTTATATTTTTTTATTCCTCCTATCACAAAACGTTGCTGACGCTTTTACAAAAATGTCATTCACGTTTTTACTTTTTTTGCAATACATTAACGATGTTTTGACCGAAAAATAATTTAAAAATATGTCTTCAAGCAAAATGTTACTGACATTTTTTTGCATCAATTAAAAAAATAAATATACAATACGTCGCTGATGTTTTGCCTATAATAAAATTAAAAAAATATTTTTTTTATACAATATGTCGCTAATGTTGTATCCATGCTAAATTTTAAAAAAAAAATTCTGCAATCCAGCGATGCCATTTTGTTTTTTTTTTTATTAAAAAAAAACTCACCCACCCATAAAATGTCAATGACATTTTGTTCTTTTATAAAAATTGAAATAGACCCATAGCAAAGTAAAATACAATACCACTCAAATATTATTAAATATCACACATACGTTTATAATATAAAAAAAACTCAGCCCCATTTCAACATGTAAGTCCTAATATATTTTCATATGAAAAAAAAATCAGCCAAAAAAACAAATACTCTTTAAATTACATTTATGGATAAATAAAATATTTAATTTATTTATTTATAAAAAAAATCCCAGTAAATTGGAGTTGACCAGAATACCTGATTACGTAATGGATTGCATCACATTTCGTGGAAAGTATTTTTATTTTATTTTTCATTGAAAAAGAAAAGAAAATAGTGGGAAAATGTTGCTGACTTAAGCACTGACATATGGTTGTCGCCTTGAATCTCGATTCTACGTTACTTTTCCTCTAATTTCGAATGTCCCAGAAACATACATAACGTGCGACAACAAACCATAGCCCAAAGATATAGAAAAGAGAATCCTAGAAAACGCCATAGCAATTTAGCGACACAACACACTCGTATAAGTAACTACCGAAGTTTAGTGGCTAAAATTTTTTGAATGCGCCAGAGAAAATGACTTAATTGCTCAAAATAATATAGAAGAAAAAACTGCAAAAACATCTCTAGATGATATAGATATCAATAACAATATTTTTCAAAAATCAGAATCTCTAAAATCTTTATAAAAATAAATATCCAGCATTCAATTATTTTTATCAAAATTTAAATATTCAAAATATTTTTCGTTTTAATTTTTTAAATATATTTTTATCAGCATATAAATTTTTTGAAAATGTTTTCTGTGATTTACTGTTGTAATAGAGTATTTCTCTGATCTGAATATACTAAAGAAGATAAATCGTTAAAATACAAATTGTTAATAACGCATTTTGAGAAAATAAACCATGAATAATAAATTCTTAATATTTTAGTAATTTAGAAAAAAGTAAGTTTTATATATAACAGAATAAAATCGTTATTTGGAATTTATCAAAGTTAGAAATCACTAATCACGATTTATGGTGGTACCATATTTACATAACTACATAAGCAATATTTATTTTATTTTATTTTTTATCATATCACCTTAACCATGCTCATCTTTTTTTCTTTATTTTTTTAATAATATATTAAGTAATATATAAAGTCTGCTATATATTATCTAAAATCTTTACCATTATACCAATATCAATAACGTAACTTGTAATTTTTAATGTACATATATATAACATAAAAAGTATAATAAAGATAATATTTATTTTATTTTTTAAAAACAACTAATTAAATTTTTTGTTATTAAAAATTATAATTGTATTTATTTTTAGTCAATTGTTTGCTATCATATTCGCTAATCCTGTTATGATAACAACAAATTAAATGTTCATTTATGAGATTGGGCGGCTAACTTTTCCTAAACTGAAGGAATTGTTTTTCAAAGCATATTAGTAGTTAATGAAGGTTGAAATTAAGGCCTATCACCTGTATAAATAGGTGAAGCCTCGCTTCAGTTTATACAACAACAACTGAATATTATTCTCTCTTCTTTTATACACATAGCAATAATAAAAACAAATGCTATTATCTCTCTCTTTACTTTTCATACTCCTTTCTATCTTTATATATATATATATATTTATGCAATTCTCTCTCTCTACTTTTTATACTCCTTTCTATCTTTGTATATATATATACATTACAACATATAATATTATTATATATCTATAAATTATTATTGAGCTAATTATTTTAATACTAGAGTCTTCTATTTATACATCTTTATCTTATATATATCTCTCATTTTACAACACGTTATCAGCACGAGACTCTGATAAAATTTTTAGGAAGACTCAGGTAACAAATTTTTCATTATGTTGAAACTCTCTCATCTTGAATTCAATGCTCTTGATATATCTGGAAACAATTATTTATCATGGATATTAGATGCTGAAATCCATCTTGATTCAATGGATCTTGGAGATACCATTAAGGCTGAAAATAATGCATCCCAGAAGGATAAAGCTAAAGCCATGATTTTTCTTCGTCGTCATCTTGACGAAGGATTGAAAAATGAATATCTTACATTAAAAGATCCTGCAGATCTTTGGAAAGACCTTGAAGAAAGGTATAATCATCAGAAAACGGTAATACTTCCTCAAGCCCGATATGAATGGACGCATTTGCGTTTACAAGATTTTAAATCTATAAATGAATATAATCCTGCAATGTTTCGAATCACCTCACGAATGAAATTGTGTGGGAAAAAATAACTGATCATGATATGTTGGAGAAAACTTTCTCAACCTTCCATGCCTCGAATGTGCTCCTGCAGCAGCAGTATCGAGAGAAAGGGTTTAAAAAATATTCTGAGTTAATTTCTTGCCTTCTTGTTGCTGAACACAATAATGAGTTGTTATTGAAAAATCATGAAGCGCGCCCAGCTGGCGCTGCCCCATTTCCTGAAGTAAATGTGGCAAATTACCCCAGAAGAGGTAAATGGCAAGGTTTTAATAATAAGAAAAATTATGGAAGGAAAAAGAATTATGTTCAAAAGAGAAGATCTCACCAGAAATGGGATAAAGAAAGGAATATCGGGCAGAATAAATCAACAGAGGATAAGTGTTTCCGTTGTGGTGGAAAGGGCCATTGGTCACGTACCTGTCGTACCCCAAGGCACCTAGTCGATCTTTACCAGGCATCTTTGAAAAAGAACGACAAAGGAAAGGAAACAAATTTTGTTTCAAATGATGCTGAGAACTCCACCACTCATTATGATTTATCTGATTTCTTTGAAGATCCTGAAGGAAATATTGGTCATTTGATCAATGATGAAATAGTTTAATATGTGGGATTGTGAAGTATGTATGTAAATAAATAATGTAAAGAACTTATTGTTAAGTTTTATTTTCTATGTATTTAAGTTTCAAATGTGATGTACATAAATAATGAAATATTAATGTTTATAAATTTTGAAATTATTAAATGTGTCAAATTTTAAAATAAAATTTTAGTATATGACATTATTTTATGTACAGTGTTTCTTAGAAAAAATAATTCTGATCAAGTATTCAATTTAACTGTGCATACTACTCATTTTATTATTATTTGTTTTTGAAGAGAATGGCAAGGATATGTAATGAAGATGTATGCCTTGCGGATAGTGCAAGCTCGCACACTATTCTCAAAAGTGATATATATTTTACCCATCTTGTGCCAAAAGAGGAATATGTTAATACTATTATTGGCTCAGGCAATGTGATAGAAGGCTCCGGAAGAGCTATAATTTTGTTTCCTGGAGGAACAAAATTTATAATAAATAATGCACTGTTGTCTACCAAGTCTCGAAGAAACTTGTTGAGCTTTAAAGATATTCGCCGAAATGGATATCATATTGAGACTATGAATGAAGGAAATCATGAGTACTTATGTATCACAACTCATGATTCAAATAAGAAAGTTATATTAGAAAAATTACCCTCACTTTCATCTGGGTTGTATTATACCAAGATTAGTGCAATTGAATCACATGCCATTGTAAACCAGAAGTTTACTAGCCCAAATGAATTCATAACTTGGCATGATAGATTGGGTCATCCGGGAACAACCATGATGAGGAGAATTATTGAAAACTCTCATGGACATTCACTAAAGAACCAGAAGATTCTTAAAACTAGTGAATTTTATTGTGCTGCATGTTCTCAGGGAAAGTTAATTTTAAGGCCATCACCAGTAAAGATTGGATTTGAGTCCCCTGAATTCCTAGAAAGGATTCAAGGTGATATATGTGGACCTATTCATCCACCATATGGATCTTTTAGATATTTTATGGTCCTGATAGACGTATCTTCGAGATGGTCACATGTGTGCTTATTATCTTCTCGCAACCTGGCGTTTGCGAGATTATTGGCTCAAATTATTCGATTAAAAGCGCAATTTCCAGAAAATTCAATCAAAGCAATTCGTCTTGATAATGCTGGTGAATTTACTTCCCAAGCTTTTGATGCTTATTGTATGGCTAATGGAATAAGTGTTGAACATCCAGTAGCTTATGTTCACACACAAAATGGGTTAGCAGAATCACTTATTAAGCGCCTCCAATTAATTGCTAGACCCTTGCTTATGAGAACAAATCTCCCAACCTCGGTTTGGGGGCATGCTATTTTACATGTCGCAGCACTTATTCGTTTGAGGCCAACGAGTTATCATCAATTCTCTCCTATGCAATTAGCTTTTGGCCAGCAGCCAAATGTTTCCCATTTAAGAATATTTGGGTGTGCGATATATGTTCCCATTGCACCACCTAATCGCACCAAAATGGGACCCCAAAGAAAATTGGGGATATATGTTGGATATGATTCTCCCTCTATAGTGAGGTATCTTGAGATACAAACTGGTAATGTGTTTAAAGCCCGATTTGCGGATTGTCATTTTGATGAATCAAAATTTCCAACATTAGGGGGAGAGAATAAGCTTCCTGAAAAGGAACTTAATTGGAATGCATCATCGTTGATGCATTTAGATCCTCGATTAGGGCAATGTGAACTGGAAGTTCAAAAGATTATACATTTGTAAAGAATAGCAAATGAATTACTTGATGCATTTTCCGATACAAAGAGGATAACTAAATCTTATATACCAGTGGAAGATGCCCCAATTCGAATTGATGTCCCCGTAGGATAAGTAGCCACTGAAGCAAATTCACGCCAGAAGTGTGGCAGGCCTGTCGGTTCCAAAGACAAAAATCCTCGAAAGAGAAAAGAGGTAAATAATATTCTTGTTGAAAAAGACATAGTAGAGACACCTGCAGTTGTCCAAAATTCTGATATAACGCCAGAAGACGTTCAGGTACCTGAAAATTGTGAAAATGACGAGATCTCGATAAATTATGTCTTTACAGGAGCGAAATGGAACTGAAATAAGACAATTGTCAATGAAATATTTGCATATAATGTGGCATTAGATATCATGCATGAAAGTAAGGATCTTGAGCCAATATCAGTCGAAGAATGTCGACAAAGGAATGATTGGCCAAAATGGAAAGAAGCCATGAAGGCTGAATTAGACTCACTTGCAAAACGTGAAGTCTTTGGACCTGTAGTCCGTACACCTGAAGATGTAAAACCTGTTGGATATAAGTGGGTATTTGTGAGAAAACGAAATGAGAAAAATGAAGTTGTGCGCTATAAAGCCCGACTTGTGGCACAAGGTTTTTCACAAAGGTCCGGTATAGATTATGAAGAAACGTATTCCCCTGTAGTGGATGCGATAATATTGCGTTATTTGGTCAGTTTATCTGCATATCATAAACTGCATATGCATTTAATGGATGTGGTAACAGCCTATTTGTATGGCTCATTAGATCGGGATATCTATATGAAAGTCCCTGAAGGACTAAAGATATCTAAACCATCCAATGAATATTCGCAAGGGTTATACTCAGTCAAATTGCAAAGATCTTTATATGGTCTAAAGCAATCTGGACGAATGTGGTATAATCGTCTTACTAAGTATCTGGCCAAAAACGGATTCAAAAATGATGATATCTGCCCATGTGTTTTCATAAAGAAAACTACATCTGGGTTCATTATAATTGCTGTGTACGTTGATAATTTAAATATCATTGGGATTCCTGAAGAGATTCCAACAATTATAAAAACTCTAAAAGAAGAGTTTGAGATGAAAGATCTTGGAAAGACTAAGTTTTGTCTCGGCCTGCAGATTGAGCATATAAAAGGAGGGATCTTTATTCATCAAACAACATACACAGAAAAGATATTGAAAAGATTTTATATGGATAAGTCACATCCCTTAAGTACCCCAATGATCGTAAGATCTTTGGATGTGGAAAAGGATCAATTCCGTCTTAAAGAAGAAAATGAAGATATCCTTGGTCCTGAAGTACTATATCTTAGTGCCATTGGAGCGCTAATGTATCTTGCTAATAATACGCAACCCGATATATCATTTGCTGTGAATTTACTAGCAAGATATAGTTCCTCTCCAACCAGAAGACATTGGAGTGGAATCAAACAAATCTTTCGATATCTTCATGGGACGGTTGATATGGGATTGTTTTATCCCTATAGATCCAAGTCACAACTAGTTGGCTATGCAGATACCGGATACTTGTTTGATCCACATAAAGGGAGATCTCAAACAGGATATCTATTCACATATGGTGGTACAGCTATATCATGGAGGTCCACGAAACAGACGATTGCTGCAACCTCCTCTAATCATGCTGAAATACTTGCGATACATAAAGCTAGTCGCGAGTGTTTTTGGCTCAGGAGTTTGATCCAATATATTCTATCATCATGTGGACTGATTGATCATATGATAGCTCCAACTGTCCTGTTTGAAGATAATACAGCATGCATTGCTCAACTTAAGGGTGGATACATCAAAGGTGATAGAACAAAGCATATTTCTCCCAAATTCTTCTTCACTCATGACCTTCAAAATCAAGGGACAATTGATGTCTAACAGATCCGTTCAAGTGACAATCTGGCATATTTATTCACAAAGTCACTCCCAAAATCCTCCTTTGAAAGACTGGTACATGACATTGGGATGCGCCGATTTCGAGACATTAAATAATGTCAGCAAGAGGGGAGACTGTACTCTTTTTTCCTTGGTCAAGTTTTTTTCCCATTGGGTTTTTCTTGACAAGGTTTTTAATGAGGCAGCCCCATCATTAAAGGATATTGTACTCTTTTTCCTTCACTAAGGTTTTTTCCCACTGAGTTTTTCTTTAGTAAGGTTTTAACGAGGTAATAATTCTAAATGGGCATTCAAGGGGGAGTGTTATGATAACAACAAATTGAATGCCCATTTATGAGATTGGGCGGCTAACTTTTCCTAAACTGAAGGAGTTGCTTTTCAAAGCATATTAGTAGTTAATGAAGGTTGAAAATTAAGGCCTATCACCTGTATAAATAGGTGAAGCCTCGCTTCAGTTTATACAACAACAACAACTGAATATTATTCTCTCTTCTTTTATACACATAGCAATAATAAAAGCAAATGCTATTATCTCTCTCTTTACTTTTCATACTCCTTTCTATCTTTATATATATATTTAGGCAATTCTCTCTCTCTTTACTTTTTATACTCCTTTCTATCTTTGTATATATATATACATTACAACATATAATATTATTATATATCTATAAATTATTATTGAACTAATTATTTTAATACTAGAGTCTTCTATTTATACATTTTTATCTTATATATATCTCCCATTTTACAACAAATACGATATTGATATAAACAATTAAGTATTATTCTGTAATGTAATAACTATTTGATGTTTAGACTTTTAAATTATGATCAGTATTTAATTATTCAAAATAATTTTAAAATTTAATTAAATCGAATTTAATGGACACAAATTAAGTTATATAAGCTAATTTTATATACTATATTGACCACAATTAAGAATTATTTACATTAATTAACTACAAATGATAATCTTTAACTGGTCAAATGAATTCTATACAAAAAAAATAACTAATTAAATGAATTTTAAGATAAAAAAACAAGCATTACTAATAGGATTTAATTTTATATATATTTAAAATATTGTATTAATAAAAATATTTTTTTAATTAAGGATGAATAATTATAAAACAACAAATATGATTAATTGATGAATAAAATATTAGGTAAATTGTTATTTTGGTTTTTAAGATTGATCAAATTTTAATTTGGTTCCTAATGGTTTAAACGTTTTATTTTTATCCTAAAAAATTTTAAACAATTTTAATGTTATCCTAAAATTAAATTTGACACTAATAGTTAATAATATAAGTGATGTGAATATTAATAATAGGGTAATTTTCTTAATTAAATCGTTTCAACCTCAATATTACGTAAATACATTGTTTCAAAATCCAATACGCAATTGCATTATTTCACATTTCTATATAAAATTTATGTGTGCGGTTTACAGGTATACAGAAATCGCTACAACCAGCCGCGGTTTACGTGCATTATGGCTAACTCATAAACCGCTGGTACCAGCCGCGGTTTACGTGGAACATGCATTAGTCATAAACCGCTGCTGCCAGCAGCGGTTTACGTGTGTTGGTGTGCGTGCGTGTAAACTGCTAGAGCCTATAGCGGTTTACGTGTAATTGGCTGCCTATATAAACCGTGGTGGTAGCCGCGGATTATTCATTTGGAGGGGTTGTGAGGTTTTCTAGAGAGAGAAAATTCTAGAGAGAGGTCAGAGCAAGTTGAGAGCGGGTCCGAGGTATCTCAGCGGCGACTTCCGGCGAGTTATCATGGCAGACAGGACCTTGTACCGATTGAACGGTGTTGCGCATATTGCCGGTTCTATTGGTGACGAGGTTAGTTAATAATTATTTTTTTTAAGGCTTAGTATTTGTTAGTTAGGAAAATGGTATGTAAGGTGGAGGAACTAGAATTTATAGATTACTCCCTCTAGTTTGAAATTAGGCTTCGCATGCTAGGATGTTAGTTTAATCGGTTTGGGTTAGTGTTTTGAATTTTTCTTGTTAATTTATAAATATGACTAGTTAGCTGAATTTTAAATCCCTTCAATGAATGTTATTGTAGATGTTGTTGGTTTAGTTTAGGGAAAGGGACAGTTGGCATTAGTGATTTATTTTAGTTTGGTTAGTGTATTTGTATGTTATGAAGTTTTTTATTTTAAAGCTTTATAATATTTTTATAATTATGGCTGTTATTTATTCAAGTATGTGTGTTGTTATTTTTATTATCGTAATTATTTTCCATAATTTGAAGGTTACATGTTTTTCGATGGGTTACTAATATAGGGTTCATAGATTAATTTGTTTACCGGTTCATCATTTGTTGATGATTTAAGATATTTGTTATTGTTAGATAGGGGAATTTTTTTGTGGATAGGAGAATTTAATTGGACCCTATATTTCTTTCATGTTCTGTGCAGTCCACTAGGTGTATATACAGTGTGAGATGGCAACAGAATATGCCCATGCATGAAAGGATCATCCCGTATTTAGAGAGGACTGGATTGTACTATTTGGCCAGGCTAAACAGCCAATGGTTCTGGTTGGATGAGCCATTGGTTAGCGCGTTCGTTGAGAGGTGGCGTCCTGAGACGCACACGTTCCATATGCCTTTCGGAGAGTGCATAGTGACATTGCAAGACGTGGCATTTCAGCTAGGGCTGCCTGTGGATGGGGAGGCTGTGAGTGGTTGCCTTGGTGAGTTTGAGAAATACATGGAGGGTGGCCGACCAGCTTGGGAGTGGTTTGAAGACCTATTCGGTGAGCGGCCTCCACCGAATAAGGTCAAGCAGATGACGGTACACTTTACATGGTTCCACGAGAGGTTTAGGGTGCTTCCACCAGATACGAACGAGGAGACTGTCCGTATCTACGCACGTGCCTACATCATGATGCTGTTATCGACTCAGTTATTTGGGGACAAGAGTGCGAACCGGATACATATATGGTGGTTGCCATTTGTGGCAAACCTTGATGACATGGGGAGGTATAGCTGGGGGTCGGCCGCTTTGGCTTGGTTGTACCGATGCATGTGTCGGGTAGCGAACAGAAATGTGACTAACCTTGCGGGTCCCCTCCAGTTGCTGCAGAGTTGGATATTCTGGTGGTTTCCGACTTTGAGGCCGTCCGGCTTTGAGGTTTTCTCTTTCCCGCTGGCATCCAGGTATGGGTTATATTTTTTAATGCTTAAAAATTTTTAGGGCAGTTTTTCAAGTTTGTGTCTCATATGATTTACAATTAGGTGGTTTGCATACTTGCCTCCGAACGATGGCAAGGAACAGAGCGTCATAAGCTATCGGCTTGCATTGGATCGCTTGACCGCTCGTGATGTAAGTATTATACTAGTTAGGGTTTTCTATCTAGTTTGCTCTCTTGTTGTGACTAGATATATACTTGTTGTGGTAATGTCTGATGAGTTCTGAATTTTCGGATTGTATGGGAGCCCTACTCTGCGCTTGATATACTTGTCGTGGTCCATCCGGAGATACTTACAGAGGAGCATAGTCGCATCTGGCGAGCGGTCACTACTTTGATATACTTTGCGGTCATCGAGTGGCATCAGGTTGACAGGGTTGTTCCACAGCTGGGTGGAGTGCAGCATATCCCTGAGGATGCTTTGAACGTAGACTGGCTGCATGCTAAGGACGGGAGGGGTGGAGATAGGTGGTTCCCCCATTACTATCAGGTCTGGCATTTACACTGGGGAAACAGACTTGATGCAGTCATTGCCGTTGAGCGAGTGGCAGATGCCGGTCCCTCTGCAGATTACCTAGATTGGTGGTTCCGCGAGGCTTATCGGTTTCTTAGCCCGGGAGCAGCATTTGCGGATCCCAGAGGCACCCAGATACCTCCAGAGGCATTTCAGAGAGGGTCATCTCAGGTCCCACGCAGATCACAGCTACCTGATATGCCGGATAATCGCCGTGTTGAGAGACGCCGTCGTGTTGGTACTAGGGACACCGGTCGAGAGTGGCGATGGTTAGATGATATGATGCAGGATAATGATGCAGGCGGGGATGCTAGAGATGGTGGCGATCACCGTGTTCGTCGGTCTAGTGCCAGACGTGGGAGAAATGCTGGTCCCACCCAGTTCGGTGGTGGAGTAAGTGGGACCGCAGCGACTGAGGCTGGAGGGGATACATTCACCAGTAGATCTTATTCTTCGATGTCGGAGCCCAGCTCTCGTATGTATGCCCAGCCTGAGATGCCGACGATGACTATGGATTTAGATGATCAGCTGGGGAGTTCACAGTTTTATGCAGAGTTTGCTGCGATGATTAGGGATGATGCTGGCACATCCCATGTGCAGTTTGATACCCAGCCTTACCAGCCGCAGATGCCGGATGTGCAGTTCGAGACCACAGCTTACCAACCACATATGACAGAGATGCATTCCCAGCCAACTGATTATCAGGGTCAGTATGTGGTGGATCTTAACGAGCCCCCAGGTAGCCTGTTGGATACTTGGTTCACCATGGGAGGCACCCCCCAGTCAGCGTTTGGGTTAGACCCTCCAGTTGATCACGTTGGACAGGAGGCGGCCCGACCGACTCGAGTCAGGCGTCCCACTCGATGTGGGACGGGATCTCATCTCCTTGGTGATTTTAATGATGCATCCCGGGATGATCACGATGATTAGCATGTTGTGTTGTATTTTTTATTTGGTTATTTGGTTTATGTACTCATTATGGACTTTATGTTTATTTTCGTTGGATGACTGTTATTTTGGATTTTTATTTACTGATAAATGGTTATTCATCGTTTATATAATGGAAGTAAACCATGATAAATCTAGAAAACTGATAAACAACTACTTGAATTAACATTAACTACTAAACTGATAAGAATGAAAACTCATCGCTGATACAAACAGACATATTCGTAAGAACGAAGACTAAACTGATAACTGGTAACATGACACGTAAACTGATACAAAGGAACTAAATCATGATAAATTTAGATGCCGCTGGTAGAACCTCGCTGAGGACAACCCCTCCGAGTATGACCAGGCTGCCTGCACAGGCCACAGCGCTTCGGTCGACCTATGTCAGCTTCGTCCATGTTGTTGCGGATGCGGGTGGAACGTGGTCGTCCTTCTCTTGCCCTTCTCATGCCAGGGTCGGGGATCACAGTCGGACCGTCATATGGGGGCCAAATCCCCTCTGGAATACAAGGTGCAAAGGACATCTGATACACCTTAAAGACCTCAGACATGGTGTACACTTCATCGACATAAGTGGCCCAATCTAGCCGTGACTGTGCACAGCATGCGAGGGCATGGCAACAGGGGTAGTGCAGCGCCTGGAAGTATCCACAATCGCAGGTGTGATCCCTTAGAGAAACCCGATAGCTACCCAACGAGAATTTGCCAGTGGGAGTAGTCTCAGCCACCGTATAGTCAAGGTGATGCCTATCGAACACAGTCACAGTAAAGCACCTCGAATCCTTCAGGTTGCGCTCAATGGCCTTAACTAGTGCCTGCGAAAACCGGTGCCCAGACCCTAACTGTGCCTCTGCCGTCTACCCCCGGACAACAAACAACTCCGCCAGCCGGAGATATGTCGACTTAACCAGGGACGTCACTGGTAGATTTATTGTGCCCTTCAAAACAGAGTTCACACACTCAGATATATTGGTTGTCATGTGACCATATCGTCTTCCCCCATCTTTGTGCTGTGTTCACCTCTCATACTCCATTCTGTTTGCCCAATCGCACATGCCCGGGTTCTCTGTCCTCATTATATCAAACCAATAGTCAAATTCTGCTTCCGTCTTCGCATAAGCGGCATTTACCAACCACCTCCTCGCATCCTGTCCCTTGAAAGTAAGGGCAAAAGTTGCAGCAACATGCCGAATACAAAATGTCCGATAAGCATGGGGAGGTCGCCAACTACTATCGGGGGACTCTAGTGCAGCCTTGATCCCGTTGTGTCTATCAGAGATCACAAGAATACCTTACTGTGGAGTAACATATCTTCTAAGGTTAGATAGAAAGTATGACCAAGACTGTGCATTTTTCCCCTCCACGAGTGCAAACGCAACAGGCAAAATATTCGAGTTACCATCCTGAGCGATCGCCAACAACAATGTCCCGCCATACTTGCCATAGAGGTGTGTTCCGTTGATGCTTACGAGCGGCTTACAGTGGCGGAATACCTCAATACATGGAGGGAATGTCCAAAACATGCGATAAAAGTAGACTCTATCTTCGTCAACTTGGTCACCCAGTCTAACCGGGGAGGTCTTCAGCAGAGCAACGGAACCTTCCATGGTGCATGTGACCCCAAGGATCCATCGAGACATATCCGCATACGACTCCTCCCAATCGCCATATATCTGCGATACTGCCTTCTGCTTTGCCAACCACACCTTCCGATAACTAGGCCTGAATCCATATGTCGCCTCTGTTGCCTCTTGCAACACCTTAATCGACACCGATGCATCAGCTCTAACCAATGGAAAGATTCTCGCACAGATGACATGATAATCAAGCTGCTTGTGATCGCTCGATATCGATGTGGCCATACACGTGTGTGGTCCGTTGTACCTCCTAACTTCCCATGTGCTCTTCCTTTTCCGCATGACTATCCGAATCAACCACGTGCACCCATTACCAAACTCCTTGCATCTCCCTTGGTATTTCAGATTGTCTGACTCCATAACCTTGTACTCAACTCCACGCCGGATACTGTAATATTTTACGCTCAGCACGGCTTCCTCCTTACTCTGGAATGATTGGCCAATCTGAAATTCAGTCATAGGTGCCCCATCATGCATCCCCTGCCCATTGAATGTTGCATCTACATTCTGGTGTTGGCCGATGGCTTCCAAGTTCAACGAAGAGAGGTGGGGGAGGATACTCTTGTGTTCCAGAACCGGAACCTCCATGGGTAGTACGTGTACCTCTTGGAATATCATCATCACTGTCCCCACCAATATCGACCGGCTCCTCATCCGAATCATCGTCACATAGCGCATTCTCAACTAGATCCGGACAGGCATCAAACTCAAAATCAAGCACAACAGGAGCCACATATGCATGAACAGCCCCAGCATGTTCGGGCTCAGGAATCGGAACTGCCGCTGCTACCACATGCATCGATGTCGAGGCACCACCAGCTGTGGTCGACTAAGGATTTGGTGCCGATGCCCCAGAGCTATCCACACCATCTTCCAACTTCGCAAGCAGCTCAGGTACCCTCACCTCCGGAAAACTACGCCTGCAATGAAACAAGACCTGCAGGTCTTCATCCGACCCTATGACGAAGGTCTCATATCTCACCCCAGTTGAAACAACAGCTATTGGAATCTTGTAAAATAACTTTTTTACCCACTTCGTCCCACAAGTACCGAGCTTCCGTAATATGCCTAGCTTAATCTCTGCCAATGTACTCGACGATCTGATAAAAATACTAAGCGATTCTCTATCTGTAAATTTCACACCATGCCTTTTGCTCTTTTGAATTTTTCCAAAGCAGTGAACCAGAGCCACAAAACTCTCCTCCCCTCCATTTGTGAATAACACTCTACCTCTCCATATTTGGCCCCTCCATGGTTTATATAGGCAGCCCCATTCAGCATCCTCAACGTAAACCGCTATAGGCTCTAGCGGTTTACACGCACGGACACCAACACACGTAAACCGCTGCTGGCAGCAGCGGTTTATGACCAATGCATGTTCCACGTAAACCGCGGCTGGTACCAGCGGTTTATGAGTTAGCCATAATGCACATAAATCGCGGCTGGTTGTAGCGGTTTCTGTAGACCTGTAAACCACTACTGCCAGTAGCGGTTTATATAAAAATGTGAAACAATACAATTGCGTATTAAATTTGGAAACAATGTATTTACGTAATATCGAAGTTGAAATAATTTAATTAAAAAAATTACCCTTAATAATACTACTAATTAAGTCATATATTTTTCTATGTATTATTTCTTATAATATTTCTCTTCAATTTTAACAAAACTCTAAATATTAACCATCTCATATCAATGTTTTAAATTCAAAAAAATAAATTATATTAATGATAGTTAATAAATCAATTTTATTTATACATTAAAATTAAATACTATTAACTCTTTATTATACGAATTATTTTATATAAAGTTAATGATAAAAAATATTAAACTTAAATTTTCTTTTAAATTAAAATAAAACAGTTTAAAATTTTTTTAAAATTTAAATAAAATATTAAAAATATTAAAAATCAAATTAAGATTTGAGTTAAGCCCATGGGCCAAAATACTAGTTTTCCAAAATTCACTTTATCAACATTAATTTCTACTAATGATGCCTTCACAAATATTCTAGAAAATTGTGCTGCAGGCGGTTGTAAAGTTGCACAGATCAATTGTCTTTATTACATTACATTAATTTAATTAACTGAGTAATTGACAGTCAAATATCATCACATTCCAAAGGTGCACAGTTCAAACTTTCAGCCTATAAATATAAACAGCCCCCTAAGCAGAGTCACTCAACTATAAATTAAAACACTTCTCTACTTCTCCCTTCTTTAAACTCTAGCAATCTCTCCATTCTTGTGTTGCAAATCAACAATGGCAGATGAGGTGACTCTACTGGATTTCTGGCCAAGCCCTTTTGGGATGAGGTTAAGAATAGCACTTGCTGAAAAGGGTATCAAGTATGAGTACAAAGATGAGGACTTGAGGAACAAGAGCCCTCTGTTGCTGAAAATGAACCCTGTTCATAAGAAAATCCCAGTTCTTATTCACAATGGAAAACCCATTTGTGAGTCTCTAATTGCTGTTCAATACATTGATGAAGTGTGGAGTGATAGATCTCCTTTGTTGCCTTCTGATCCTTATCAAAGAGCTCAGGCTAGGTTCTGGGCTGATTTTGTCGACAAGAAGGTACCTACCCTTTTCCTTTTTCCTGAGAGTAATATTGTAATTTAATTAACGGATAATGTCATTCTTTTTTAGTTTTAAATTATTTTTTATTTTATTTTATTTTCTATAATAGTCAATGAGAGTTTTCGTAATTTGTGCTGCGATCTTTGTAATAATCTCAAAATAAAAACTGTCCTTTTTTGTGCCAATTATCCTTGTTTCTTGGTTGATAAAAATTTGACATATTTTGATTTAGATAACAAATATTTTTTTGTATGTTTCCTTTTTAATATATGTTTAATTCTTAATTTCTGTATATTTTTGTTGTAGAACAACTCTCAAATGATTGGTTATTATACTTTCTTGCTAGCTAATCTGTGACCCTCTGGATGTAGTCTAGAACATAGATGGGCTGCATGTAAAAAAAGCAAAATGCAAAAATGGTACCAATTTGGATAAGGAATATATGTCACTTTATGTTGGACCTTTTTCTTTACTAAGATATTCTCCCAATCTATACTAATTTTTAAATAGTGAAACTACTTTTCCTGTTTCTAAGTTTTGTTCTTTTGCCCCTCATTTGCATGCTTTTATGTATCAGTGTGTGACAAAGATCCTGTTTATTAATTATGTCCCTGAGTCAAAATTAACCACTTTCCAAATAAATGAGTGTATTAATCTATATGACCATAATCTCAAACTAATCATCCTTTAAGATTAGTCCCTTATCAGAGGCTTAACTTCTTCATTATGAAAAAATATATAAAAAGGTGTTTTCCTCATTGTATACCAGTTGTTGAACAATAAATTTTTTGAATTAAGAATAATTCCCTTGTAGAATCATAGACCGACTCGTATCAACATTGTGAATAGTCATTGAGTTAAAATTTTTGTTTATAAAATAATACATAATTAAATGTTAAAAAAACATGTCATTACTAAAAATCGTTTAAGCAAGTTAAATCCATAAAAAACTAATACGTTTCATTTTAATTGAATATTTCTTCCATTTTTATAATCCAATCAACTCTCTTTAATTATTTAATTTCTTGATATGTCAAACAGATTTATGATGCTGGAAGGAAGGTATGGACCCTGAAAGGAGAAGAACAAGAAGCTGGGAAGAAAGAGTTCTTGGATGCCCTTAAACTCTTGGAGGATCAACTTGGTGACAAGCCCTATTTTGGAGGTGACAACATTGGTTATGTTGATGTGTCACTTGTTCCATTCTACAGCTGGTTCAAGGCATATGAGACATTTGGCAACATCAACATAGAAAAAGAGTGTCCCAAATTCATTGCTTGGGCCAAGAGGTGTCTTCAGAAGGAAAGTGTCTCTAGTTCACTCCCTGACCAAAACAAAGTCTATGGTTTCATTGTTGAGATGAGAAAGAAGTTTGGTTTAGAGTGAAGAGGCCGCCAAGTTTAGTTAAATGATTCTGTAATAATAAAAGGGCACTTTGCTGTGCCCAATTTTATGCTTTTAGTAGGAATTTATGGTATCCGAATAAATTATGTATCTTTGGTATGGGATTCGTAGCAACTTTACCATGTATTTGGTGTTTTATTTGTCTAAGTAGTTAATATTTTCTGTATTATTATTATATAACATTGTTGCTCAAACTTCTATTTTTTTTTCGCACTGTATTTTCTAATTTAGTAAGTCATGATTATTTTGTCCTGAATTGAAATTTTATTTAAAAGTTTATTGTTGGTTAATAAATTATTAAAGAATACATTCAAATTTAATTACAATGGCACAGAATGTCAACGATAATTACAATGGCTAATAAATGATTATTTTTAAGTTTTGCTCGAGTTTGTGAAAAATATTTATTTTGTTAGTCAAAATTTTTAAAATGTCAACGATAATTATAATGGCACAGACTGAACTAGAGGAGGAATAGATCATAATTTTTATAGATGAGGCCATCAAAAAAGGATTGGATTTATGTACTAAAAGTTTGATTGGAATATTACTGGCGGATAGATCATTTAGTGTAAGTACATTGGAGGCCGACAACTAGAAGGCTTCCGTGTTTTAGATCATGGAGGTAACAAATTTTAATTTTTCTTCAAAGATGAAATTGAATTGCTCATGATGAAAAAATGGGCTCATTGGTTGTTCAAGAATTATATTCTAAATCTGAAAAGATGGAGAGAAGATTCAATGATCAATGATGCAGAATTTTCTCATGTTCTTATATGGGTACAACTGTGGAATTTATCGTAGCAATGTAAAACCAAAGGATTGAAAAAAGGGTAGGAGAGACGCTGGAAAAAGTAATGGATGTTGCTATCTTCTCTATGAAGAGAAAGGAGGAGAGGATTTTAAAAATTCAAATTCTTCTAGACATCACAATGCCATTGAGGAGGAAGATGAGAATCTCGAAAAGCAACAACAAAATTATTGACCTTCAACTCAAGTACGAGAAGATTGGTAATTTTTGTTATTGTTGTGGATGCATCAGGCATGAGATCAGGGCATTTTAGAAAACAGCGTATGGAGGAGAAAAAGAAGCGGAATGAGGAACATGGCTAATGGCAGATCAATTCGGTAGGCAAGTGGAGGATCAAAAAGAAAACAATCTGAATCAACCCAATGCTACACAGGGAGACATACATAAACAGAAAAAATCAATTTCCAATTAACCTACTCAGAGAATTTGTAAGTCTCTTTGTTCAAGACTGAAACTCACAAATCAAATAAGATGATCAAGGGGTGCAAAGTGACCGAAAAATACTAATAATGGAAGGGAATAAGGGAGGACCAGAAACATGAGAAGAAAGAGATAAAGACAGTGGCCTAATCAATAGAGCCAACTCCGTCTAAATTAGATGATGGATGCTTCACCTTCAGTGCAGCAGGAGGTAACAAGAGGGGAGGAGAGATTAAGAAACAAAATCTGAAGCAAATAACAAGAAAAAAACACAGCTTTCAAGCTGTCTTAGGTATTAAGAGGAGATCTGGAAGATCGGGTGAGAGTATAGGTGTTAAAAAATTTTGTCAGGAGGAAGAAGAAGAGCTGAATAAGGGAGAGGGTACCACCTAACAATTGGCACCTAAGGAAGGATGAAAGTAATGATGTGGAATTGTCGAGGTTTGGAAAAACCCCTGACAGTTTACAACATCAAAAGGATTTCTAGATCCTATTCTCCCGAGGTATTATTTTTTTGTGAGACAAAAAATAGTACCTTGACAGTGGAGAGAGTGCTAAGGAGAAAAGACTACAAATCTGTTTTTACAGTTGATCCAATGGGCCTGTCTGGAGAATTAGCAGTGATTTGAAAGGATGAAGTGCGGGTGCACATAGTGAAACATGACCATTTCTTTGTGTATTTTTCATAGAGGATCAGCAAGTTGGTTTAAAATGGAAAATTGTAGGAGTTCACTTGCACATAGATGAGACAAATAGAGGGTTTCAATTTGCAAAACTATTACAGATAATGGAAGGAGGGAGTGAAAAGCTGGCAATAATAAGAGACTTCAATGCAATTAAAAATCAAGAGGAAAAGGAGGGAGGAAGACAAAAATCCAGCACTTCAATACAACAGTTTAAGAATTTCATCAATGAGGGAAGGCTAGTCGACATTGGTTATAAGGGAGATAAATATACTTGGAGTAATCATCAATTTGGAGAGAATCATATAAAGGAGAGATTGGACAGAGCTCTTATTACAAATGGGTGGAGAGGTGAATTTTCAGCAACCACTCTTGCACACTTATTCGATTCGGGTTCAAACCATAAGGCCATTCTTCTCAACACGGGTGGTGAAGAAAGGAGGATAAAGAGAAGGTTCATATTCCAGGAGCGATGGTGCAAAAATGAAGAGGTGATTAGCTTAATCAAATAGGCATGGATAACATATATTCATGGGTCTCCAATGTTTAAGCTAGCTGAAAAGCTGAAGTGTTGTAGACATTCAATTATACAATGGCAGCAGCACTCTGAACAAAATTCAAGGAAGAAAATTTAGATTCTCAAGAATCGGATAGAATCAGAAATGCAGAAAGGAGTTCAGGCGGATGGGATTGCTATCCGAATCTTAGAAACTGAACTAGAGGACACATTGGAGGAAGAAGAGCGGTATTGAAGGAAGAAGTCTAGGGTGCAATGGCTCAACTGGGTCAATAGAAATACTAAATTTTTTCATTCTAAGTTTCAAACGAGGAACCGAAAAAATAGAATAAAGGAGTCGGAGGACAAGGAGGGGAATATGGCAAAGGAACCAGTAGAAATAGCGAAAGTTGCACAATAATACTTTGAAAATCTATTCACAACAAGCTATCCTAAAGACCCAACTGCAGAATTGGATGGAAGACGCTAAAAAATAAATGCAGCCACTAATAGAATGTTGTGTAGGCCAGTGACTGAAGATGAAATTAAAGCAGCAGTCTTCTCCATCAACCCTTTTTTGGCTCTGGGAGATGATGGATTCACAGCAAAATTTTTACAATTCTTTTGGAGTACAATAAAAGGAGATGTGACAGCACCTGTTAGAAGCTTTTTCAACGGAGGTAAAATTTTAAAAGCTTTTAACCATACTCATGTCTCATACCTATGGTGCCGGCCACTAGCTTTATAAAACAAGTTAGACCGATTAGTCTTAGCTCTGTTTTCTATAAGATCATATGATTCATATCTAAAATTCTGGTGCATAGACTTCAATCAGTTATGAATAGACTAATCAGTGACTCTCAAAATGCTTTTATAAAGGGTAAGATGATCATTGATAATGTTCTAATTGCACACAAATTCATGCATTTTCTCAAAAATAAAAGGCATGGAGATTATGATTTGGCATTAAAGCTGGATATGAGCAAGGCTTATGATAGGGTAGAATGGAGTTCTGTTTAGAAGGTGATGAAGAAGCTAGGTTTCTGTGATCGATAGATAAAGTGGATTGAGGAACTTGTGACGACGGTATCTTACTCTGTTATTGTGGATTGACAACCTCATGGTTATTTTAAACCATGTAGAGAACTACGATAAGGTGATCCTCTATCTCCCTACCTATTTTTGTTTTGCACAGAGGGACTCTCCCATCTGCTCCACAGAGAAGAACAAGAGCTGAAAATATCTGGTTTGAGACTCAATCAGAGGTGTCTGACAATCAATCATCTTTTCTTCGCAGATGATTCAATTCCTTTTAGCAAAGCTTCAGAAGTAAAGTGCAAGAGATTGCTACAGATTCTACAGACTTACGAAGAAATTAGTGGCCAAAAGGTAAACGTGGACAAATCATCAGTCTTTTTTAGTAAGAACACACCAATTCCAGTCCAAGACCATTTGGCGGAGATTCTCCTTGTCCCTCATATTGGTAATCAAAACAAATATTTGGGTTTACTGACAGTGATTTAGAGATCAAAGAAAGTGACTTTTAACTATACATTAAAGATAGGGTGTTTCAGAAGCTCAGCCACTAGAAGAGGGCTCTATTATCTTCTAGTGGACGCGAAGTGCTTATTAAGGCGGTGGCAATGGCGATACCTATATACACACTAAGTTGCTTCAAGTTATCAGAGACACTAATGGAAGAGATCCGGAGAGGCATACTCCAGTTTTGGTGGGAAAAAAAGATCAGAAAACAGGATGCAATGGATCAGATAGAGAATTTCTTGCAAACCAAAAATGCAAGGAGGGACTAAACTTTAAAGATTTGAAGGCTTTTAATCTTGCCATGCTCGCAAAGCAAGGTTAGAGGTTAATTTTCAGACCTAATTCTCTCATCAGTAAAGTGTTACAGAGCAAATATTACAGATATTCAAGCTTCCTAAGAGCAGAGGTTAGTAATAACCCATCATGGGGTTGGATGAGTATTATCGAGGGCAAAAAGGTGCTAGAAAAAGGTATACTATGGGAAGTAGGAAGCGGATTTAACATCAGAATCCGAGAAGACTCATGGGTGAAGGATTATGTTTTAATTACTCCTATTACTACCACTGCAATGACTGCTAA
The DNA here is from genome assembly GCF_059453495.1 of Arachis ipaensis. Lineage (NCBI taxonomy): Eukaryota > Viridiplantae > Streptophyta > Magnoliopsida > Fabales > Fabaceae > Arachis > Arachis ipaensis. Next base: position 55,462,999 of record NC_142443.1, read on the forward strand.
TCTAGAATGGGTTTCACAATTACAACATTCAAACAGAAAATGAAACTAGAACTTAATTCAGTCCAATTTCAATCCAGAAATAGTTACAACAATAATCAACACTCCAATTCATGAGACAGAGGATAGAGTTACCTGGGTGTTGGAGAAAGGGGACGGCTTCACTGTTGCTTCAGGAAACAAAATACATTTAACTTCTACCACCCACCATCTGAATACCTGCCAGAAGAATGCAAAGGAAAGGACTTATGGAGGGGCATATGAAAAATTAATTATCAACCAAAAATAAAACATTGGCTCTGAAAATTGATGCATGGAGGACTCCTTGTGAAAGAAAGGTTGAACTCCCGAATACAATCCATCGAATCCTAGTACCCAAAATACAATCAGTCACAAGAAAGTATTTTTTTTTTATTATTTTTAGGAGTGCTCAGATGTGATTGAAGTTTAGAAATGTTCAAATCTGCCATGGTCGATTCAAGCTCGAGAACCATAGAAGTGGTGGATTCGTCTCGGAAGAAGAACTGAAAATGGAGGAAAATCCGAACGAAAAAAGAGCAGTAGCAGCAAACCTCTTATGGCAAATCTGATTAGCAAGAAACGCCTGGGTATTTGAAGATAGAACCACCCCTTCAACAACTATAGTGAAAATGGCCAGGAAAAATGTGCGTGAGAGAAGATGAGACCCTTGAGTTTTTATTTTACTTTTTTAGTTTTTTTATGTTTAAGTCATTTTATTAAAGTTAAAACTTCCTATTCTCTTTATTACAATTTTTGCCTGTAGTTTAAATTAGACCAATTTTCAATAAAAAAAAATGGTATAACTTTGACAAAAATAATTTATTAAAGATAAAATTGAAAATTTTCACTTATTTAAATGTACCAATGAGATAACCATTAGAGTAATTTAATTTTGTTGCTCAACTTATTCTTTTATTTTAGAATTGATATTTTTTATTTTTTTTATTTTATCGTGTTTCAAAAGGAATTATTAAATTTAAAGTGATAAGTTTTTATTATTTAATAATACTTTTTTAGAAAAATTGTTAATACTAAAAGTACTATGAAAATATAAAAAAAAGTGACTTTTATTCTAACAAAATTTCCATAACTAACTATTATAACCCCGGTGGGAATAGACATATTAGAATATATATATATATATATATATATATATATATATATATATATATATAACACGCACAAAAAAATATGATTTAATTTTGATATAGTAATAGCATAAAATATTTTATATAAGTGTGTAATACCAATTTTTTTAGGTGATTATTCACTCAATTAATATAAAAAATAATTATTTTTATTAATATGTCCTTATATAATTAAATACACATATACAATTATTTTATATTATCAAATATATATATATATATAATCATATCATGTGTATATTAAAATTTAGTTACCAAATTAATCATAAAATATATGTTAAAATATAAAATATGCATTTGAGTTGAGTGTAGTTTTGTGAAAATAAATTAAGTAAAAAAGATTAAGGAGTGAGATTAAGGAGAGAAAAAATTTCTGAAAAAAATACATCTGCTATTAATAAATAAGTAACACAAAAATTAAAAATGTGAAATAATGGTGGAAAACAAATATTACGATCTTCACTAATATCACAAGATGATAAATGAGTTCTTTTAAAGTGGACAAAATTTAGGTATAACTTACTATTTGGTGTTCTAATATACTAATTTTATAAATTCTCTTGTTTGAATTTGATGAATAAAATAAAGGTTTAATTACTCTGTTGATCTTTATAGTTTTGCCGAAATTTTTAATAAGGTACTTATATTTTTTTTTAATTGGGGTTGTATACTACTTTCAATTTTGTAATTAGATCATTCTTACTATAAATTATATTAGAGTTAACTGAATATTTCTATAATTAAGAACCTAATTAAATCTTTGACCACATATTTTTTGGAAGAAATATTCCGTTAATGTTAACAATTTTTTATATAAAAAAAAACCTAATTACAAAATTAAAAATAGTATACCTAATTGAAAAGAAAAAAATTGTAGGACCTAATTACAAAATTTGGTAAAATTATAGGGATTAGTAGACTAAGTAAGCCTAAAATAAAAAACAATAAAAAAAAAATTAGAGGAAAGTAAAGAAAAGAGATTATTTCCAAAGTTTTAGAAAAGTATTTTTTAAGTATTTTTTGAGAGTAGTGGGGTTAAATCCCCTTTTTATAATCTCAACCCATTTTAAAAAGAGAGTACATTATTTAATTTTAATAGTTACAATATCATATTCATCATATTTCTCTTCGCCCAAGACTAGTTACTAAATTGGATAATTAGCAAAATGCGCTTTTTAATGTTCGTATTATTTTAAATTTCTTTAACTAAAAATGGATATAAAAAGGAAATTGATCTCCACAAATTAAGGTAGCAATTTTAATACGGCCTTGGATGTTCATATAAAAAAGGTGTATAGATTAAACAGTGTTCATAACATGTGACATTAATAAAGAGGCATCTAATTTGGTTTATTTTTAACTAGATGACATTCTCTATACATTAAATTCAACTATCCACTTTTTATTAATTTAGTTTTCACTTAAAGAGAAATTCAACTCCTTAGAGTGTTCTTTTTAAGTATAATCTTTTTGACCCAACACCTATAAAAAAATTGTGTTTTTTTTGTCCATATTTTAAGTCATCTTAAAATTATTCATAATAATAAAATTATACTAAAGTAGAATCATAAGTCCCATGAAGTCTTTAAGGTAGCGTTTGGTAGAGAGATGGGGACTGAAAGACTGAGACTGAGAGACAGAGACTAAGAGACAGAGACCGAAATAAATTTCAGTATTCTGTTTGGTGTAAAGTGAGAGACAGAAATTGAAATAAGAATAAAACTCTAATTTAATTTGCACAAAGGATAAAATTGGAATTAATTAATTGAAATGAGAGTATTTTAGGTATAAAATGTTATTAAAATTTCAATCTTCTTCTCTAAAAATTTCAGTCCCTTGTGTCCCTTCTTTTTGGAGGTACTGAAATACTGAAATTTTAGGGATAGAGACAGAAATTTTAGTACCAATCTCTGAGCTAACAAACATGATACTGTGTCTCAGTCTCTTAGTCTCTGTTCCAGTACCTCAAAACAAACGCTACCTAAGGGTACAAAATGCTTTTTCAAATTGTATATTTTATATTATTATGCTCGTTAGAGTGTCTTGAGATATCAAGTGTTCTTTATATTTGTATCTAAATGTGATTCTTCTTTCTTCTCAAGTAACTCATCTCACCTCTCTCATGTATATTGAACTATTATTGAACTATTACTTCTGAAATTAACTATAGAAAATTGAACTATTACTTCTGAAATTAACTATAAAAATTTTATAACAAAAATCCTTTAATTTGGGACTTAAAAAGTCATATTCTCATTTGTAAATATCTTCAATATTAACACAAATAAAAAAATGAATTAGAAACTATGAATAATAATCATTTATAATAAGAAAAAAATGAATATTTAATAATATTTATTTTAAAAAATATTTTGGCTAGCATAATCATAAAAAATTTGATTTTTCAGTTAGAACAATTTGAGCAATACTTTTATATACTTCATCAAATGAAATAAGAATGTCCATCCTATGTTGGTTGAATATAATTTTACATCTTTAAAATTTTAAAAGACTTCTCGCCAATGTGTTTTCATCTAAAGATTCTTTTATGGTGATCATTCCTTCTGCCTTGTCTACAATCTCAATCAGTATTACCTCTCTTGCAACACTTATTATTCCAATGTCATGTTAGAAAAAAGAGACGTTCTTTACACTTACTTGACTTTGTTTTCCATTTAGCAGTATCTTCCTTTCTTTTACTTGCTTATGAAACACATTTCGCAGCATGCAGTATTTTAGGCACTCATTCGCTCAAGTCTTCAAGGGTTGGTGGTTCTTTATCTATTTTGTATTCAATGTATTATTCTAAAATCACCCATTTACGATCACTATGGCTTGAGATTTGGAGAGGGGTAGCAGAGGTGGAAGACTATTTCTGTTAGAACCTTTAGAATAGGAACACTTTCTGCTTCTGCCATCAGTAACACACTTCTCTAGACAAAAAAATTTTTTTAGATCTCCTTTTACTACGCTTCATTGCCTTAGTTATTTTAGGTGCTTTGTTTAAGAGTTTAACGAAGGTGTTTATATTGCTTATGAAAAAAATAAATTTGAGAATTGAGACCCATGTTTCACATTTCTAATACACTTGTACACTAAAATTGGGAATCTTAGAGGGTGTCCATGCAAAGTAAGACTTGATATCAACATCTTTTGATAAATGCTATCAATCATTCTCCTTGTCCTTGTTTCACTCTCTCTAAGTCCGTGATATGCATGGAGAGTTCCATTTCCAAAAACTTATTACAGAATTTTATCACCAATTGCTCTCAAGTGTTATGTTATTGGCTTTCAGCTTAACATACTAGGTGAACGCTCTTCTCATCAAAGACTTTGAGAACTTCCTGATTTCAAACTCCTGATGGTACTTGAGCACTCTGGGATCATTTATGAATGATATGATGTATTTCTTGGCACTTTTCGTACCATCAATCTTGTGAAAGGTATGCGATTGGTACCGCTTAGGATGTAATTTTGCTAGAATATAGTGTTTGAATGGTAGATTTATTTTTCTAGTGGGTTTATTTGTCTTTTCTTTTTTCTTTAGAATACGTGCTAACTCTCTGCGAATAATATGGTTATTATTGTCTTCCTCCACATGCTCCTGATTCATGACTGGAGGTGGCGAAGGAATTCTATATCTCATTTAGTTCCTAGTCATTATTTCAGTAATCAAAGCTTGCATCTTTACCAGGTTGTGTATATATGGTTGTACACATGAACAAAAATAGTAATGTGAATGTACAGACCAGTAGTACTTCTAGTATGGAATGTAAAAAGATTTTTATAAACGAAAGTTCCTCCTCCTCCTAAACCAGATTCTGCTGCTCCATGTAGTCTTCTTCTGGGTTATTGAACGCTGTCTATGTAGCTAATTCTCTCTGAGATAAGTATTGTTAGGCTCTACCATTGTGTTGATGTGTCCCTCCCTAGTGGAGTTGTAAAATAATTTGGGTATAATTTTGTGATATAAATTAAGTAAAGAAAAATTAAAGTTAGGTAAACTTCTGAGGAAAACACTTCTATTATTGACAAATAAGCAATGCACAAACTAAAGATATAAAATGATGGTGGAGAAAAAATATTGAGACATTCACTAGTGTCATACGAGGATGAATGAATTCTTTTAAAATGGACAAAATTTAAGTATATCTTGCTCTCAGGTATTTCAGTAGAACACTTATATATTACTTTTATAAATTCTCTTTTTGAAATTTAATGAACAAAATGAAGAACAATGAAAAGAACTAGAGCAAAGCATAAAAAAAAGTCCAAAGTTTTAGAGAAAAGTCTTTTTTGAGAGTAGTGAGTTGAATTCTTTTCAGTCCCAAGCTATTTTAAAGAGAAAATACATCATCCAATTATTACAATACTGTATTCATCCTACTCCTTTTTTTCTAAAGTTAATTATTAAATGAGATAATTAGCAAAATGTATTTTTGAATATTTTCGGTATTTTAAGTTTCTTTAACTAAAAGTGGGTATAGAAAGGAAGTCGATCTCTACAAATTAAAGAAGCACTTTTGACATTGTTCCGGGTGTTTAAGTCAAAGACGTATTTACATAAAAGAGTGCTTATAACATATGAATGTGAAATTAGTGAAAGAATATATAGTTTGGTTCATTTTTAACTAAATGATATTCACTGCACTTTAAATTCAACCAATCTACTTTCATCAATTTAATTTTCACTTAAAAAAAATCCAACTCCTTAAGATATTTTTTTGGATTTCACTCTTCTAACCTAACACCTATAAAAAAAATTTACTCTTTTTTAATAATATTTTAAATCATCTTAAAATTATTCAAACATAATAAAATTGCACATTTAATGTAGAATCAACATAAATGTACATTTAATGTAGAATTAACATTAAATGCGAATAAATTTATTGAATGAAATAAAATTGACATATGAAAAATAATTTTAAGAGTAAAGTATATTTTTTGTCTCTAAAGTTTGGCAAAAATTTTAAAAATACCCCTCAATTTTATTTTGTTTCAATTTTGTCCCAAAAGTTTTCGATTTCCATCAAATATACCCTCGACGGCAAAATTTTTAAAAAATTTTAAGACCAATCTAACAATAATGCATGAAAATTATGCTTGATTTGCTTGTATTGAGAGTTGTTCTTATAAAATTGTTGTTGAATTGGTCTTAAATTTTTTGAAAAATTAGTCGTCAAGGGTATATTTGATGTAAATAAAAAACTTTTGGGACAAAATTAAAACAAAATAAAATTTAAGAATATTTTTAAAATTTTTATCAAACTTCAGGGACAAAAAATATACTTTACCCTAATTTTAATTAACAAAATTATTCTAATATTTTTTTATTGTAAAAATTATTCTAATATTAAAAGAAGTATCATTATATTTTTCTCTAACCATTATTTTATTTCCAAATCAATCAATCTTATTTCCTAATTTTTGGTAAATCACCCCGTTCTTCCTTTTAAGTCTTCACAATTCACTAACCACCCCCACTACCACCGTCACCCTCACCACACCATTACCCTCTTTGATTATCAAAACGTAATTCTTCCTTTGCACGCTTTTCTTTCTTTTTCAATCTGTATATAAACCCTCTTCTTATATTCACAAAAGACTAATATTTGTAAAACGCTTTCATTTTCCAAGAAAGAAAAGGCATTTCATATCGACAATGGAAGAAAAGGCAGAAAGCTCCGGAGCCAAACCCCATCATGAGATATGGGTTAAGCCTGGTGAGGATTACATTCTCTATTTCTTTTATACGCAGCAACAATTACATATACTATAGTAGTATAACAATTCAAGGTTTTAAACTTGTGCTATTCTCATGTCCAAAAAAAAAATTGTGCTATTCTTTTTTCGTTTCACCTTTTTTCTTTTACCACTTCCCTTCACTTGATTTCGCTGTAATTATTCTAATGCTGAATGAAATTAGGACATTGGGTGTGTGTAAAAAGCTTAAACTTTTACTGTTTGGTTGTGGTTCGTAACTACCTAGAATAATGGGCGGTTGTGGATGCCATCTTGTGGGTCTGATGGACGGACACGACACGACAGGTGATATGCCGAAAAGCAAATGGATACACGTACATATAAAATCGTAATCATATTTTTATATTTTATTAATATTAAAATATAAATTAATTTTTTAAATTATTTTTAATGTCTTATTTTAATTATATTAAAAATTTAAAATATTTTTTATTTTGATAAATAATAATATATACTATATCTAAATTCATTTCAAAAATATATCTTAAGAATAAGATAGAACATACTGACACGTAATGCTATTTAGGTGTGTCTAAGCGTATTTGGAGAAAATTTTTTTATTTTTTTATTAAGACACAGTTGGACACAACAGACACGTGTGTCGGACGACTGTCGATGAGTGTCGTGTATAAAATGTATTTGACACGCAGACTTAATTTGAAAATAAAGAATGATTACGAAAAGTAGAAAGTTTTCAAATTATTTTGATTTTTAAATATTGCAAATATTTCATTATAAATATGAACATTAGTTTCTTTTTACTAAATATGGAAATTAGTTATTCAAAATATCATAAATACACGATTAAAAAATAAAAGGCAGCCGCCAAAACCTATTAAATGTTAATGCCTAATTAATTACTATAAATAATAAATTTTGATAGGTGTTAGGTGATAGCATTCTTCGTATTATAATTATAATATTACTAGCGGCTCAACAGGCACGATCAGCCGCTTTTCTATTTTTTTTTAAGGAATTATTTTTATTTTTATGTTAATATATTATTCATTTTTAAAATTTATTAAATAAGTATTTTTTTTATTATTTTAATATTAACGTTGCTTTATTTATATTATATTTTGTTAAAATTAAAATTATTATAAAAAATCTTTAAAATGTTAAATTATAAAAGCACACAATAAAAAAGTATATATATATATATATATTATCAGAAAAAATATAGTTCAACAAATATTGATAATAATATTATCCTGATTCAAAAAGATTATATATAAATTAAAATACATATTAGTTATTTATTTTCATCTTTTTTAAGTGATAGGCCAAAATATGGATCTAAATCTAAAGAGGTCTTCATTTTCCTATAAATAATAAAAAAAACTGAAGAAATAAAAATGCTTATTTTTTCCTTTTTAAATATCAAACTATAAGAATAATTAATAAACAAAATAAAAGAATATAAAAATTATGTACATGAGAAAAATTTTTGTAATTCATCATACATCTCCTTATCAATAATTTTTTGAGTTTTGAAAAACTGTCAGATTTATTGACCATAAAAATAACTGTATAAACGCTTCAAGATTATTCAATTAAATTGATTTCTTATTATAGGGATGAATTTAATTAATTTTAGGACGTTAAAATTAAAAAATTTAAATTAAATAAGATATTAAAAAATTTATCATGTTGTTATTATGTGTAATAAAATCAAGATAAATATTTATAAAATAATTATTTATAAATATTATAAAATTGATTTATTTATTTATTTTAACCGTGTTTAATTTGAAGCAAAGATAAAAATTTATATTCAAAGTATTTTTTTTAATTTTATATTCATAATTCTAATAGATAAAAAAATATTTTATTTTTTAAATTTTATTTTCAATTTATTAAATTATCTTTAATTTTATTACTTTTTTAAATTATTAATTTATACTTTTATTATATCTTATTGTATCATACACTATTATTTTCTCTTACTATTATTTTCTATATCACACACTATTATTGCCTTGTTCTCCTTCTTATTTTGTTCTTCTTCTCCCACCTTCTCCTCACCCGATCGTAATTAATGATCATCAAGTACCATTATCACAACTTTCAATCTTGTCTATCACTTTGATCTATAATCATTTATTGTGTTAACTTTTATGAGTCATTAAAGTGCATGTTTGGGCGCCATTATTTTGTTAAAAAAAGATCTTTTTTTAATGAAAAAAGATCTTTTTTTTTATTTTTTAATGTGTTTGACAAATTTCTAGTAATAAAAGTAAAAGTACTAGTAAAATAAAAAAAGATGTTTTTCATGTAATAAATAAACAAAAAAGTATTTTTATATTGTTATACCCAAACATAATTGATTGATAAAAAGACCTTTTTACATGAGATATCCAAACATAAAATTACTTTTACTTCTCTATAAGATCTTTTAAAAAAAGATAATTCAAAAAAAAGATCTTTTCTTAAAAGCTCACCCAAACAAACCCAAAGTGTTGTTAAAAGAATTAGTTTTTGTGTCTTTTGAATATCTAGATGTATAAAAATAATAGTTTTTTCTTGATATACATTTTAAGTTGTCTTATTATTCTATTAAAAAAGATGTACGACATAAAACATTCAAAATTTTTACTCAAATTATCAAAATTTGATGTCAATAATCCATAAAAATAATATCAAAATATATTATTTTTAACTAATTTAATAAAAATAGTACATTATTGTAAGTTTTTAACAAATAATTATAAATTTAAGTTGCGATTTAATATAGGCCCTTAGAATAAAAGACTGTTATTGTTTCTTATATTTGACTACTTTTATTTGTACGTTTGTTTAAACTATATTAATTAAACTATATTTTATTAATTAAACTATAGTTTATTATAATATTTTGCATGTTTTGAAATAATGCGATCCTACTATAAGGATGACATTAGTTTTCATAATCTAATACGAACCTTCTTATTATTTTGTTTGTCACTTAAATACTATCTATAAAAAATAATTATTTAAGGTGAAACACTATAAAAAGAGAGACATTTTTTTGAATCTAGAGTTTTAATTTGTTTCTTAATCATCATTTGATATAACGCAAATTTAATATGTTAAAAAATTCTTTCTGTCTCTCACTCACTCATATTCTTAACTTCTTCTATAATAAATTTTTTAAATTATCTAATGTATAAAAGGTCGCATCTTTACATTTATCTTGAAAGTTAAAAGTTAAAAGTAAATGATACTAGTATTTTTAACAAAATTAAAATAAAAAAATAGAAGGCTCTTGATATGTTCTTTTGTACCAGAATATTACAGTTTATTATATTATTATTTTATCTTTGTACCATAGAACAAAAAGTAAAATTTTATCTTCTTGTTTTTATTTATTTTATTTTATTTTTATTATAGTTTATTATATTATTATATCATCTTTGTACCACATAACAAAAAATAAAATTCTATATCTTCTTGTTACTTATTTTACTATGTTTTGGCTATCTAAATTAGGCTGTATAATATCGTAAAAGTTGAAACGTTAAAAAATATATAATAAAAAATTTAGATGTTTATTGTGTTATCAGGTTATTTAAAAAATTAATTAATAAATATTTTTATCCTACCACATCTTCAATGTTATATGTTATCTAATATTCAATATAAAAATAATATTAACCAACATAAAATTGAGTAAAAATTTTAAAAAGAATTAGCAAAATATCCATGAAAATTTTTTTACACATTTTTTTGCGTTTTTTATATGCCAATCTAATAATTAGTATCATATGTCAAATGAATAGTATTAAATTAATAAATTTGTTTTGCAATATAAGTTATTTATTTTAATTTAAATATGGACGAATTTGTATTTACTTGAATATCAATACTTTACATCATTAATTGTTTAGGAAATAAACATATTAATATTTTAAAAAATTATTGGTAGGTGCATTTTTTTTGTTTTGTGTCTTTTCTATGTTAATCAAATAAGAATTTAATTTTGATGTTCTATTAGTGTAAAATAGTTTCACATGCATCAAATTATACAACGCTATTAAAATTAAACTCATCAAATAATCAGGGTTATATACCAAACAATATTGTGGAATACAAAATTATTAAATTTTTTGTTATATAATTTATTTAATTTAATTTAAAAATAAATATTTATGTTCTCAAATTTTAATTACAATACTTTACATAATCAATAATTTAAAAAATAAAAAAATAATATCATTCAATACAAAACAATTTAAAAAAATGAGATTTAACTAAAAAGTAATAATTTGTAATTGTAGTGAATGGAGACGATACAATTACGATGTTGAAAGAAGGAGAAAGATGGCAATAGTAAAAATATAGAAAAGTGCATCTAGTGGTGAGAGTAAAAGCACTACGAATCCAATAATGAGATAAAAAAATTAATAACAGAAGAATGAGATCAAACTCTTAGTATAAAGTACTCACATAAAAAATATATCTAAAACAAAATGATAAGATCTATAAAAAATTATTTATCACTGCTAATTATTCTTTTCCTCCTTTCATACATGGCATCGAAAATCAACATTTGGCATCGTCGTTATTTAGTTCATAAAACCACAAAAACTCATCCAAATAATTGTTATATTAAGAGAAGCACATTCAGAATGGAAAAGAGAATTAAAAATAATTGAAAAGGATAAATTATTGAAATGAATAATTGAAGAAGAGGTTACGCGTTTCAACGGTTATTAGTGAAAACACAGAATGAAAATGAGATATAAGAATATGTGTTGTTGTTAACTGTGGAAGTTTTTTTATTTAAAATAAATGACGCATGCATATAGGGCAATATTGGAATATAAAATTGGACACCAAAAACTCTGTTTTGACATTATATATTGTTATATTGTTATAGAATAAATGACGCATGCATGTACGGAAAATTTCTATCATTAAGGACAATATTGGAATATAAAATTAGACACCAAAAACTCTGTTTTGACATTATATATTGTTATAAATAATATTTTCCCCAAGCTCTTCCTCAAACCAGTATTGAGAGATTTTCGCCCCTCCCCCTGTTATTTGCTTTGTACGGTTTTTAATTCCTCACATTACGTATTTACGTCACGTTAAAATCTGATTCAAATCAATTTTCACAGGCTAATAATTGATTAATTCATTTAAATTAAATTATGATCTGCGCTATTCTCAATTCTTCTGATTTTCGGTTGTTACCATTTTGCCTCCATAATACTCCACCATTGTTACACGATTAGCATCTTATTATTATTCCACTCATTTTTTCAATTATACGTTTACGATATCACACCATCATCGTTCAACTGTCTCTATTAATAGTTTAATACCATAACATACATTTGAGATGGACCTCAACACAAAACCGTTGGCAGAGGAGTTGGACGTCGATGAAGCTGGCTTCCACTTGTGTAACGAGGCTGGTCATAGGGAATCAAACAACGATATAGGAGATCTCAGAACAACCGCTGATGAGGTATATGTTTGCTGATTCTATTAATTTTATTTTTGTGCTTTACATACATTCTACTATCTACTATCTACTAAGCCATTAGTTCATAGTTTTTATCTGTAAAGTCCTAAGTAGATAATGCTTTTTCAATATTTGACTTTTTCACTAGGTTGATAAGTTATTCTTTCATGTAATTATTTTTATATGAAAATAAATTACACGCATTAAATTTAAATTTGAAACTCACACTATTGGATGCAAAGAAAAGGAGAGAGTTTATGGAATAATGATGATTTGTAGTGTATGTCCCATTGGATGTGGGGTGCAATGTTGCAATTAAAATGCATAATTGATTTTCTTAGATTTAAATAATTTTTTTTGTTATAAAATTATTTGTGTTTTGGTCTTTGGTTTTTATAAAATTCAAAAGGCCTCTATTTTAGTCTCTCTCTTTGGTTTGCTCCGGTTTGCTCCGTTAAGTACTAACGTAACATGTTAGATGCCATGCACTTCTTGGCACAGAGCAAACTAACGGTAGCTATTAAATTAGAGATCTTCTAAATTTTATAAAGAGAAATTTTATAGAGACTAAATTAAAAGAGTGAATACCATTTTGATTCCTGTCCATTCTAAATTAGGACAAAGGCGACTTTTGTAAAAAAAATACATCCATGTCAGCCCTGTCTGTCCCAAAAGTGAGCATCGCAGCCCTTCCATCATATCCCTTGGCCAAACTTGATAGAAAAATCCCACTACTCCTGATTTCTCCTCTACTGAAAGTTCCATACGTCACCAGCTTCCCAACCCATGACTTCTTCTTTGTTGATGGGCTCTCATGAGACGAGACGATGACGAAGAGTTCATCTTCTGGCAGAGGTACCCTTTCACGGCATACAAGCCCTGTTCCACCACTTCCGGTGGCGGCGACATGAACGAATTACCATTAACACAGAGCTTCTGGAGCTTGTTGAGGCAGGCAATGGAAGAAGACAAAGAGGTAATCCTGTTGTAGCTGATGTCAAGTTCGATGAGAGAGAAGAGGAGGCCAATGGATCAATGGAAAGAGCGGAGGAAGTGGAAGTTCTGGCTGATGTTGAGGGTTTCGAGGCTGATGAGGTTTTCGAGGTTGTCAGGGAGGGAGCGGAGGGGTGTCGAGGACCTTGAGAGAGGTGAGGTGTGAGGTGGAGCATGGAAGGAAGAGGAGCTTGTTGGAGTTCACTGATAGCTTCTTCCAAACAAGTGCTTTCTGGAAGCTGCATCAGTTTGTTGAAGTTGGCGTTCATCAGTTCCTCCAATGATCTGTAATTGTCAATGGTTTTGCGAAGGTATTCAATGAGGTTTCCAGCGACATTCAAGACCTTAAGCTTATAGAAGCAGCCAATGCAGTTCGGTAGGCTTTTAAGCTGGTTCGAGTGTACGTCCAACACCACCAACTTCACCACATTAGTGCCGATAATTGTCACTGGATTTTTCCGTCAAGTTTGGTCAGGGAATACAATGAAGGGGCTGCGATGGCTCACTTTTGGGAGGAACAGGGCCAGTGTGGGTATATTTTTTGAGAGGAGTTGCCTTGTTCTAATTTAGAATAGACAGGACCAAGTTGGATGTTCACTCAAATTAAAACAAAAAATGAGAATTTTATAAGAATCAATGTTTTTTTAGTTGCAACAAAACCACTTCTAAACAAACCATTTTATAGACATGCATAGAGATCTAGGTTCAAATTTGGATGTCTTTTGACTTTATTCTTTTAGTGATTAAATGAATTCATCTATGTTCCTTTATATATATTAATTGATTAAATTTTGGATGTTTGAAAATACTATTTAAAGGAAACTAGGTGTAAATTAGGATGAATAGATCAAGTATTTGGTGTATTGGCCAAGATAGTCTACATTTACTTCACTGCACTAAACTTTGCTGCACTAACTAGTAATTAATTTTGAGTTAATACTCAAATTCCTTCATGAAAGATAACTTAGTTTTTAAATTGCTCGATGAAAATTCTTTTAATTATGTTAGTCCCTGAAAAATACAACATAAGTCAAATGGGTCCTTCTATAAGTTAGATGATGATATGACATATGGTATGATGACATGGCAGGTTAATACGACGTGTCACAAAATGATTGGTTGACTTGCCATGTCATCATGCTATGTTTCACTTAATATGACAAGTCATCATCTAACGGAGAGAAAGATTGATTTGACTTACAGACTTACAGTTGTATCTTTTAGAGACTAATATAATTAACAAAATCTTTTGAAGACTAATTTGGAGAGTAGTTTACAAAATCTTTTGAAGACTAATTTGGAGAGTAGTTTATATTTCATGGACAAATTTGGATATTAACCCAATTAATTTTTGCATAAAGGTAATATATTAATTTATGATATTTATGAATGTTTTTCTAAATTTGGCTATATTCATATTTTGTGGTTCAGGGTCCTGTCGGTGAGAATCCTAGGGAGGGTATGTGCTTTGGCACTCTTCTTGAAGCGCGCAATTATTATCATCGTTATGCTGCAAAGATGGGTTTTGTACCAAAAATAAGGAACACAAATTATGAGAAGCACAGCAAGGATAAGATACCTATAAATCAATCCATGCATTGCAATAAAGATGGCCATCGTATATCTCAGAAAAGGGCACCCAAGAGAGCAAAAACAATCACATCTGTAGGCTGCAAAGCACGTTGTTATGTAAGGTTGGACAAGTCCACAGGTCTATGGAAAGTTTCAAAGTTAGAATTGTCTCATACACACCCGCTTAATCCGAAGCCTTCAGCCATCCTGGAGAATAGAGAGCTCTGCCAGCACACGAAAGATCTGATACAGCGTAATGATGAAGTCGATAGACAACCCAACAAGACCTTTCAGGCATCGACCAGTAAGTGTGGTGGGCTACTCCACTTAATTTCTTGCAAAGTAAACCACCAAAAATGCAGTTCAAAAGTTTATTTTTATTGAAATTTAATGTGTTGGACTGGTTAAATATATGATTATTTTTCATGCGTTAAAAATCCACAAAACATACCTATTTCAACCGTGGAATCACATTTACCATACTGTGATCCCAAATGATTATTGTGGATTTTTGAAGTACTCGAGAGTCCATCCAAAGTTACTTTGACATATCTTCAGAATCCTCAGGGGTTGTGGTCTAAGTCCACGTAGAGGCTCTGTACCATTTGGTATTTCTGATTCCGAAGAAAGGATATGCTATTTTAATTCCCGAGTTGGTGTTGTTCTGAATTGGATATGGATGTATGATACCAAATTCATGTGGCTTGGAGTTCAAATTCCTTTTTTTGAATTTCAGTGACAAATTTTGAATCAATGTTAATTTGGTTTATCTCAACTCCACCCAGATAGTTGGGCCATCATCTGCTTCTTTGAATTAGTATATGAATATTTAGAGCTTCTAATTCATATTCATACTTTCTTTCTTTTTCTTGGCTATTCTTACTATTCCTAACTATATGAATGGTCGAGGTTACCTTTCCTTCCGAGCTCATCTGGGTAGAAAGATCTTTAGCTTTTATGAAGATTCATTTCAGGAGTTCAAAGAAATATACTTTAAGGTTTATGCTACCCTGGGTTGTCGACCCTTTTTCTCGACCCAGGAACTTGAAAAGAGATTCAACTTGAACTAGCATTTTAGCACTTCTCCTAAGTTTGATTTTGATGTATTAAGAAGAACAAGTTGTAGAGATTCTAGTAATTCTGCAATAATTCTTTGTTGCCGATTTATGAATTGACTTCATATTATTCCTGTCCTTTTGTTTTCACCATATTTTCCTTTTATTTTTAATGCAGTGGATATGGATAGAAAAATTTCTAGTCTCAATGCCATTCATCAGAGTCTTCTTACCAGCGGGACTACTGAATCAGCCGGAGAACATGGATCTTCATCAGCTACTCCTTCAGATGTCATAATTAAAGATGAGACCCCATTCCCGGTTAATAATCAAACTCCTTCCGATGTCATAATTAAAGACAAGTCCCCAATCCCGGTTAATATTCAAAATATTCCTGAAGAGCCATCGCCATCACCACTTCATTCTCTTCCAGAAAAGAATAGAAAGAAAGGCAAAGATACTGAGGCAGGTTGTGCTAGTGAAGTGGTGTCCGACCATGATTTTGGTTTCGTGTTAAAGAATACTTTTGATGCAGGTGGTTTTATCGACCAGTACCTTCTGGATTCATCAACTGTGGAGGTGTTGGAAAATATTCCTGCTAATGAGAACATTAGTAGGATGCAGCGAATGCTCCTAAAATCGGCAATCTTATGTCGCGACATGGAGAGGAGCTTTTCCGATTTGGAGAAGTTGAAGGAGAAGCTTGCAGCTAAAGAAAAAGAGATAGCTTTCCTCACTGCCCAAAATATTGAGCTATCCAGTAAAACTATTGAATTGTCTTCTCAAGTGTCAAGGTTAGTAGAGGAGAAAAAGACACTATCTTGTGACCTGAAAGCTTCTGAAAAGAAGGCCTCAGAGTTCAAGAGGAGCTTGGAGATTTCTAGGGACGAAATGGGTATTTTGAAGGATAACTATAAAAAACTTGGTATAGTAGTATTGGAGGGAGTGACTGATGTTGAGAAGAATATCAAGCAGCAAATTCAGTTGTTGGCTCCTAACTTGGATATTTCTAAAGTTGGGGCTTATCGTCATATTGTAAATGGTCAAATTGTTGACCTTCTTAACTAGTGAATTAGTGATTGTAATAGTTCAGCTTTTCTCCTTGCTTTTGTTTTGAATGGTTGGTAGTCTGCTGTTGCCTAGCTGCGATTTTTATGCTTTGAACTTTTAGTTACGATTGAATTTCGAGAATGGATATTTTCGCTCCCATTTTAATATCGCTCTTATTTTTTATAAATTCATGTAAATATAAAATAGAAAAAAATCATGTGTGAAGTGACATAAAAAATGTGATTGACATTATCATTTTTTTTTTCTAATTTTTAGTAATATTTGCTTTTTGCTATGTTCGTGCACCAATTGTTTAACTCGGATGTAGGGTTGAGTAGTTTAAGCTTTGATTTTGTGAAGAGTTTGCGTTTCAATATATTTGCATTCAATGAATAAATAAAAAGAGGAATTGGATTCGGAAGAGACAAAGGATAAAATTGTAACTTGAGAGTAAAGATATTACAAAATTTGGCCATTTCAAATAATTTAAAACTTTAGCATCTATATTATTGTTAATATGAATCTCGTTGAAACCATAGCATCTATATTATTGTTAATACGAATCAGATTGGCCACTCTGACTGAAAATCTGGTGATTTAACCAGTTAGTTCGACATGAAGATCATAGGTGCTAATACTCCATCCAGTCAACCATGATCAAACTCGCTGAAAATTAAACGGTTCACATGAACCGGTACGGTTGGGCTGACTCCGAGCACTTATACGCTGCACCGTGGTTTTTTAGTTGACGGTGCACATGTGGAAGCCTTTTGAATAAATTGATTAAGATGATATGGGGAGATAATGATTTTAGTATACAATGTGTATAATAGGAGTAAAAAGAGATTAAGATGATATAATAATTAATTTAATTAATTTTTAATAATTATCATTTTGAATTCAAATATTATGATCAGTTTTTTTTAAAGTTGCAAGAACCAAACCGGTTAATAAACCGATAAAATCACAGTTCAATAGTTTATTGGTTCGATTGGAGTTTAACCGGTTTAATTAAATATTAAATAAAATTATTAAAAATTTATATATAATTTTGAATATATAAATTCAATAATTTCTAGTAATAAAATTCAAAATTTCACAATTTCACATAATAAATTATTATAATTTAATATTAAAAATTCACAAACAACTTCAAACATCAAAGTTCATAACGAAAAACAACCAAAATGCACATAATAATAAACACATAATGTTCTACTATCAAAAGAAACATTAACAAACAAGTTTTCAACTAATCAAAGGTACAACTCATCATAATCATAATCATCAAAGGTACATCGTAACAATCAGTTGCAAATTTTCTTTTTTCTTCCTTATTCTTGTTTTTCTCCAAGAGCCTTTTGAATTAAAGTTCAATATCTTCAGTCACTTTGTTACAAACCTTAATTTGTCCAGAAATTTTTGCAAGGTGATATATTATTCTATATATTTCCTCTCCATTGTAAGTATTCAAGCAGAAAATACATGTATATTGAGCCTTGTTATTTTTGTCCTACTTCACTGTAAAATATTGCCAAGCTGGATTAGATTTACCTCTAGAAGAACCAATTTAAAATTCTTGAATAGCATTGTCTTGTGCTTGTGGATTACTTTGTGATTGTTCCATCTATAATATACAACAAAAAAATATATATGATCATAAACAATTACTAAATAAGCAAAAATCAATAACCTTAGCAAACAATTACTAAACCAAGAAACAATAACCTCAGAAAAAAATTATGAACAGAAATAAGAAATAAATCAATAACCTCAACAAATAATTACTAAACCAGTAAACAATAACCTCAGCAAATAATTACTAAACCAACAAACAATAACCTCAGAAAAAAAATCATGAACATAAAATTAAAAATAACAAATAAATGATAAATCAATAACCTCAGCAAGCAATTATTGAACCAGCAAACAATAACCTCCGAAAATCCAGTTAATCAACAAATCAATTACTAACAAATAACAAGTATTATCAAAATCAAGTGCTAAACGCCTAAACACTAAACCAGCAAGCAGACGCCGAGGAGATGGCTAATTATTGCTTACCGGTTAACATAGAGAAGGCGAGGTTGGCGAGGAGGAAGGCGAGCAACGGCGACAACAGAGGACGCGACACCGGCGAACACAGGGAAGGCGAGCTCGGTGATGACAACGACGCGGTGGGGGCTATGGGGCTGCAGTGGTCAAAACCGTCACTGCGGTGGCTATGGGATACGGTGGCTGCAGGTTGCAATGGCTGCGTTGATTGGGGGCGGCGGTGGCTTCTATGGTTCACTTTCAGAGAAGAGAGGAGCGGATATGGGTTTACGGGAATAACATGAAAGGAATTGATTTAGGGACAATGGTTTTCAATTCAGTTTTGCCGTTTTTGTTTTTTTGTTTGTTTGTTTTTTTAAAGATAAAATGACACCATTTTGGAAGGTTTATTTTCGAACCGAAAACCCTCCAAAAAATCGACCGGTTGCTCCGATTTACTGGTTAACTATTGCTTTGACCGGTTCTGTAACCGGTTTTTTGCCAGACAGTTTATAGACCTATCTAGACCGGCTTGGTAACTGGTTTTCGGTTATCCCGGTTGAACTGAATGGTCCAGTTTGATTTTCAAAACAATGATTTTTTCAACATTAATGCTAATTCTATTTCTCTTTCAACGCCGTTCTTCTTCTTCTTTCCTCTCAGCGCCGGCATCTCCTTTTCCTCCCTCGCGTTGCCATCCTCCACTGCACCAAGCCCCCCTCGCGTCGCCCTCCTTAATCGTGCCTCAGCAGGCGCGTCCTCCCTCATGTAGCCCTCCACCATGCTACTGCGACACCGGCCATCGTTAGCGCTGCCGTTGAAGCTCGCCACCCCATGCTGCCTGACAGCCTCCCCCCTGCTCGCCCTGCGCACCACGAACATCCTAGCAGCACACAATAGCTACTAACTATATAACACCAAAATTGTGAGTGTATGATTAATGTATTGATCCGTATAAGCATGGCTTTGGAATTTGAATGGAGCTACATGGACATTGGACAACGCACGTTTCTTCTTGTTCAAATCTTGTGTTCTTTGCATGTGGTCCAATATATAACATTTTCTGAATTTGATAGCTAAATATAAAGCTTATGCTTAGTACTTCACACAATACAAATCTTTCTTGGATTTAGCTCCCCTTACGTCTTCAAGGTATATACATTAAAAGATGAATTTAGATGCTGGATATTCAATTCACTAGGTATGTAGATGATTATTTTAATTTTTAATTAGATGTTTATTTTATTTAATTCAGTTTAAGTATATACAATTAACAAATGCTGGATGATTATTTCACTAAGTAGTCGGATGATTATTTTCTGGAGTTACAGAAGTTCAAATGGAGCGTTCTAAATGGATATGGAAAGCTAACATCAAGATCTTTCCATAAATATATAATAGTCCATACTTTGCTTTAGAATAGAAGGCCCAAAACTGACGTTCAACGCTAGCCATCTACCCCAGCCCAGGCGTCCAGTGCCCACAAGGGGAGACTAGCGTCCAAACACCCAAAGAGGTGCCCCTAGCCAGCGTTCAATGCCTTAGAGCCCTTCTAGCACGTGTATCTCAATCAAGCTCAACCCAAACACTCACCAAGTGGGCCCCAGAAGTGGATTTAAGCACTAAGAGACTGTTTTACCCTTTTTATGTAATCTTTAGTCATGAGTTTAGTATTTAAGGGATATTTTACATAATTTTAGGGGACTTTATGCCATATTTCATTTTTCACATTGTATTTTCTATCAGTATGAGTTTTTAAACCTCCTAGGTTGAGGGGAGGAGCCCTGCTGAGTTTTATGGATTAATAAAAGTATTCCTGTTTCTCTTCAATCCGTGTTTGATCCAATTCTAAGATGTATCTTCGTTCTTCAACCTGATGAATGGAATGACCAGTGACAATTATCTTCGTTCTTCAATCTAAGACCGCGTGCCAAACAACCACCTGTGTTCTTCTTGGGTTTGTGTGAATACGTGACTGGAAAACATTGAACCACTAGCTTGATTATACATCTCTTAGACGGCTAATCCACGACTTCATTGGGGACTTCTCGAGACGCCAGTTAACCCAAGGTATGGGGAGATTAGAGTCTTTATGGTAGAGGCTAGAATCCAAAGGCGTAGCATTCTCTGATCCGGAAGATTCGACCTTGTCTGTGGCGTTTCGAGTAGGATCATTAAGGAGAATGAACTGCAGGAGCTTCACCCTCAATCAGAATGGATCCACACTCCTGAAATTAAATAAGAAACCCTCTGTTAATACATTAAATTTTGATAGAAACAGGAAAGAAAGTGATGATAATTTCAGAATCTTACTCATCATTAGATTCACTTTTGCTTTCTGAACTGAAATCCTCTAAAATCTGCTTCCTCTTTCTGGATTCCATTCTGGAAAGCAAGCAATCATTAGGAAAAACATCCTAAAACTGACAAAATAGACCCAAAAATATTACTTACTTTTTGACCTTCCTTTTGGGTTGTTTCCTTCTAGGTTCCTCTGAGTCTTCTTCTAACTCAGACTCAGAGGAAAAATCAACATCAGTCTCTGATGGATCACTCTCAGACGATGAACTTGGCTTCTTTTTTTTTTCTTCTTTCTTTTCTTTTTTTTCCATTTGTTTCAATTTTTTTTTTTGTTTTTTCCATCTTAACGATGCCCTGAAATAGTAGAAATATTAGTTTACAGCATCTAAATAAATAAAACACACCCAAATTAGAGAAGGTATTCTGTTCGCTTACCATATGACCATCTATCTCTGCTATCATCCTTGCAACTAGTTGCTCTCTATTCCAGTTGCTAATCCAGGGCAGTCCAGGGTTTTCTTTTCCTTTCTTGTCCTTGTTTTTTGCTAGATAGAAATAGATTATCATCAAGGCATAGAGGCATCCGTCGATTGATTTTTTTCTTTTTTAGACAGTAATTTGTTATGCCTTTGATGATGAAATTCAGCATATGGGCTCCCGAATTGCCCTCCGTTATTTGCTTCATCTAAAAAATTGGAGCTATGTGCACGGGAGATACTTTGCTTAGTGTAGTTGGCAACAGGAATGCCATCTGAATATAGAGGATGAAGATCCACTTGAACATCAGCCGATCTTGTTCATTTTCAACACCGATACTTATCATGTCATCGGTCAGCTTCTTTAGAGTGTTGCCTTGGAACCTTCTAAAAATTAGTTTGTTCTCTTCAGAAAGATTCTTATAACCCACTTTATCAGAAAATAGATCTCCTACAAAAAAAAATAATTTATTACTTGAAATGCACCTAAATATCATTCATATGCACCCAAATATTACTCATATACATCTAAATTTATTACTTGATTACATGAGATCAGAATAAGATATTACGAAGAATATATTATAGAGAATGGAACTATAGAGATTTTCTGTAATCAGTTACCTGATGCATTGAGGCCAAGGGCAGCCCCTATTATTTTGGGTTTAACCTTAAAGGAACCATAGCTTGTTTCCAGTGTGTTTTTGCCCAATTTAAAGGAGTTAGCTAACTCCTTTAATAGTTTGTGAGGCACATTCACTGTCGGGATGTGCATGAGTCCACCAAAACCTAATTCACAAACGATCGCTTTCTTTGGCTCGCTCATCTTTTCAAATTTTTCACTCAATAGTCTGGTGGCACACTTCAAGTCTTTAGTTTGCTGTAAACAAAGCAAAATTAGAGTCATTAAAATAACCTATATTTGTATTAGAAAAAATTGACTTGTTCTTACATTGTATTTTTTTCCACCTTGGTTTTTGCTTGTCATTTTTACTGCAAGGAAAAAGAAATACTGTTAATAGATAAAAAATGCACCCAAATACCAGAGACATACACCCAAAAACCAGTCACGTACACCCAAATACCAGCCACATACACCCAAATCCAGTCCTATACACGTTTTGTTTTTTCAATTAAACAAAATTAAATGAGTTCAAAATCATATTCAACTCAACCAAACATGCATAAAATGACATTATACGAGTTCAGAATGATATTTAAGTTCAAAATACCACTAGAAGCACCAGTCACATTCAATACTGACATATACACCAAAAAATGCGCTATACAGAGTTTATATGTATACAAACCTACTTAAAAAACATCCAAACATTCACAAAATAAAGTTTATATGTATACACCCAAAAATCATTTCACTAGAAGTACGTAAAATAGCGTAAACGACTTGAAGAGTTTCATCAGAATAGTAATATGAGATCTAAACCAAGAACAAGGAAACAGATAAAGAAATACGACGATATAGTGCTTCGATTTCGAAATCAGAAATAGAAATGTGAAAAATCTAGAAGAAAAATGAAACAGTACCTTGAATAATGTTTGTTCTTTCTTTTTGCTCTTTTTTTATGCAGATTTGTATTTTTCTTCTTGATTTCTTCTACTTTTCGCGAGGATTTGGACGGTTTCTTCAGAGCTTTGTTTGGTTTTGAACGTGGCTTTAATCTCGAGGGTTTGGGTATTGATTGAGGAAGAAGAGGAAGATTCTTTCATAATGAGCGCACTTTTACGTGACTTTTACGTTCGAGTGTGGGGAGTATGGTGCGCGTCGTTTTTGTTGGGCTTGCGCCAACTTGTAGAACTTGTAAGTCAAAAAGGCTTGTAGGTGTAGCAGGCCTATTTTAATAAAGTGAACCATTTTTTAAGTCCCATCTCTTGAATTCTACTAAGGGTGTATATAAAATAACCAAATTATGGTTAATCGGTTAAAAAATCATAACTACATTTTGGTTAACCAATTTAATAAAACAATTTTAAAAATCATATCCATATTATTAAAAAGTGGTTAACCAAAACCAAATTTTAAAAATCCATTTTTAACCGGTTAACCAAAACCAAAACCAAATTTTATGCAGCTCTTGTGTTTAAATTGGTTAACCGATTTTTTTTTTAAAAACCGATTTTTAATTTTTTTTTTGAAAAATTCAATTAATCTATGTAAAAACCGGTATTTAAAAAAAAAACTGGTCATTTTTTAAAATTAGTTTTTATTTTTATAATCGATTAAAAATCAATTTTTGAATTTTCTAACTGATTAATAACCAATTTTATCATATAAAATTATTTTAGTTAATTAACTAAATTATATTTTTGACTAACCTAAAAACAAGTTTAGTTTTTGGATTAACTAAACTATATACAACCCTAAATTCTACCAACACTATTGGCTACATAATTATTAATGGTCAACTCTTGGGTGTAGATTATATGGAGATATTTACACATGTAAATTTTCGTTAGATGAGTCTCCAACTGACATTTGTTCTTTGAAAGGACAAAGACTGGCCTTGATACAGATAATGTAGCGTGATTCATGGAAAAATAGTCAGGCCCATCATATAATGTTAGAATTGTTAATGAGCATTGTTAGGATTAATTAGCAAACTTATTATTTTTTGTTTCTTTTGTTGGGCTTCTTATCACTTATGACTTTTTTTTTTGTGCAAGATAGCTTTTATGACTCACGTTATTTTATTAAGAATTTTTTTTTGAGAAATACTATTTATACACTAAAATTAGCTACTAAAATTAGGCACAAATATATTTATATATAAATACATGTGTGGTTTAATTTATTTTTACAATGTATTTATATTCCAGCATGTATTTTATACTAGTGGTTGACTTTGGTGGCTGATTTTGATGTACATGTAGCATAATCCTATATTTTAAATGTGCAAATATAGACTCATGTAATACTTGCACTACAAGAAAAAAGGCCTATGGCCACGCTTTAAAAGCGTGGCCAAAAGTGGTCAATGGCCACGCTTTTATGAGGGTGGCGATAGATTAGAGATTTGGCCACTTTTTTTTGCCACGCTTCAAAAGCGTGGCGAAAAGGATCAACGGCCACGCTTTTTTAAGGGTGGCAATTGATTAGAGAAACGGCCACGTTTTAAAACTGCCACGCTTCAAAAGCGTGGCCATAGAGAGCAACAAGGACGTTTTAAAAGCGTGGCAAAAGGGTTTCATTAAGGCCACGCTTGGAAAACGTGGCCATATCCTGTTCCTCTTTTGACACGCTTTAAAAGCGTGGCCAAAAGGTTTTTTTCTGCCACGCTTCAAAAGCGTGGCCGTAGAGAGAAAAAGTTATGTTGTAAAAGCGTGGCGAGAGGGTCCCCAACCCATTGACACCAACCCGGCCCCCAACCCGGCTCGCAACCCGGCCCCCAACCCGGTCCCCAACCCGTTAGACACTAACCCTAATCTTCTTTTCCCTTCGAAAACACACTCGCCTACTGGAAGAGCTCCTATTCCCTTCGTCCTTCGCCCTTCGCCTTCGTCACTGTTCGCCCTTCGCCCTTCGCCCTTCGCCTTCGTCACTGTTCGCCTTCTTCTTCATCTTCTTAATCTTCATCTTCTTCTTCATACTCTTCATACTCTTCATCTCTCTGTTCACCTTCAAGCTCTACCTAACATGGGCGACGACAAGGTATCCCCAATGGTCTCTTCTCCTCCAAGCCCTCCGATTCCAAAGTTCTGATCTCTTCACCAAGCGCTTCTATTTTTTTATTTTCTCGATTTTTTCCGTTGGGGTTACTTTTAGGGCTTTCACTTTCCATTTTCATTTTCCCCTGATTCGTTCCCCTGATTCATGTTCCTTCTTAGTTAATTGATAATGGTCACAATATTAGCGTTGTTTGTGACGTGATTTTTTTCTGGTGCACTCTGTTTTGGTTATGACTTGAGCATTGTTTCAGTTTGGGCTAAAAACGGAAAAAAAAAGTGTGTTTTCTTGCTGGTTTTGGTATTCCTTTTATTCTCACTGTTTTTTCCCTCCTCTCTTTTATGTATTGCTATAAAATTATATTATAGTATCTTGAAGCTTTAGTAAAGTTGTTTTATCCTCACTATGTTAATGTGTTATTATTCCTTAGGTGGTACTCTAAAGCCAATAGATATTGACACATTATGGGTTCATGTCACTTGTGCTTGGTTTCGGCCTGAAGTGGCTTTTGCTAGTGATGAGAAGATGGAGCCTGCTTTGGGTATTCTTAGTATTCCGTCAAGTTCTTTTGTTAAGGTGAGATATCAATACCCAATTTATTTAGAAAACGTAATTGTAAAATGATATAGACTACAGGTTTCCTAAATGGTTTTCATTTGACGTCTCTTGTTCCTTCTTTATGCCTATGTTAATCTAAATTGTGTTTGTTGAATTTCAGATTCGTGTTATTTGTAAGCAAATTCATGGTTCATGCACACAATGTTGCAAGTGTTCTACTTATTTCCATGCCATGTGTGCATCAAGGGCTGGCTACCGAATGGAGGTCGGATCAACTCTGGTTTTTATTTTTTATTTATTATTTCGGGCTTCCATTTGCGAATTATTGTTAACCTCTTACAATTTGAATTTCAGTGTTATGCATCATGACTAATGTTTAGTTGACATGTTGCATTTTCTTATAGATAATTTAGAGACTTTTTTTTTCTCTAAATTTTCCTGCTTAAATGCAGTTGCACATTTCGGAGAAAAATGATAAACAGACAACAAAAATGGTTTTCTATTGTGCTTATCACAGGTATAGAATCTTCAATTACAACAAAAGAGACAATACTTTCTTCTTTGTCCCTTTATACGGTTTCCTTTTCAGAGTTTGCTTTTGCCACAATTTTTACTCTTTTTTGAATTCCTCAAGTATGAATTTAAGATTCATTTAAATGTTACTGTCAGCTTTTTATTTTAATATTACTTGCAGGGCTCCCAATCCAGACAATGTTTTGATTATGCAAATCCTCCTTGGGGTCATTTCAACTAAAAGTCTTCTACAAACAAAGAAAAAAAGGGGTTCCAGGCTAATTTCCTCTAGAAGAACAAAGGTAGAAGAAACCCGTCAAGCAGATGATAGTGCTTATTATTAGTGCTCTTTTTTGTCATCCAATTTATTAATGTTAGTGTGTGTGTATGTGGCTTTTCAATCCCATCATCATTCAATTATTCAAGATGATGCACATAAATTCTCAAAGGCTCTTATTCCTACTTCTCTTTTCTGGGTTTCTCTTATCTTCTTTCTGCTTTTGCTGTACCTGCAACCAGTAAGAAAGGCCTTCAAAGTTGTTAATGAATATTATTGTATCTGTTCTATTTTATTATCAGTTATTATAGCAATTGGATATATCATGGAATTAATATATTTAGAGTGACAAAAAATTAAAAGAGAATGGAATTAATATATTTAATATGATGAATAATTAGGGATTAATTTGATTTAATTTGTGTGATTTAAGGATCCAGAATTTGGATGGTGAAGAATCTGAAGATGCATCACTTCTAATTTCTTTAGCTAAGGCATAACTTGTTTAATATTGTTGGTTGGTTGGTTTTGTTTATGTCCATTTAAGCGTTAAAATTCTGCATTTGAACATGATCTTTTATTATCATTTATTGCCCCTTGGAACTTTTCCTGTGTTTGTTTTGCAACCATGCATGTTTCTTTTGTCCCTTGTATAAAGATAAATGGTTGTTGGTGTTCAAAGTTGGAGTGTGAGATTATGTTAGGTCTTTGTTTTGTTTCTATTCCCTTTTTCATGTTCACATCTCCTATTATTGTGGGCTCTCATGTTTTTTTGGTTCTCTTCCTATTATTTGGTTGGTATCTTTAGTCTTTAATAATAACAATAATAATATTATTGTAGTAATTAGTCTCTTATATGCTACTGTATGTCATTTTCTTGTGTTCTCAGTGGAGTGTGTATTTTATTTCCACTTTGTTTTGGTTAGATTATGAAGAGCTTGGGCACGATGGTAACAGAACAGTTGCTAATGGTGTTGACAAGGAAGGGCCAGTGCTTTCAAAGCTTGGTTCAAGTTCCACAGCTGAGCTTCACCCTAAAAATGGAGCTCAAGGTGAGTCCAAACCAACCAACATGCCACCTACTAGTGTTATGACAAGACTCATCTTGATCATGGTTTGGAGGAAGCTGATTAGGAATCCCAACACTTACTCTAGCCTAATTGGCCTCACATGGTCTTTGATCTCATTCAAGTATGCAATCTTTACTCATTTTAATTGTTGTTATACTTAACTAATGTTTTAATCTTAGACTTAGGAATTGTTAACTTTCTTAGGAATTGTTTCTTAATCCCAATACTTACTCTAGCTGTTATTTGCACATTGCTCATGCATTTTGACCTGCTTTCTTCTCTTTATTTGCACACCCTATTTATATTGGTGTGTTAAATAAATAAAAATAAAAACATGGTGTTAAATAAATCCTATGTGAACTAAGCTTTCTTACCAAACCTCATTTAGCTGCTTCCTAGTTCTTTTTAAGTGGCCAGTGATTCAAATCCTACCTTTTGTAGTTTATTGCTTTTTGTTTCAGGAGTCCTTCAAAGTTCAAAGACTTGTTCTTTGATTGATTTGATTAGTCTCTGAAAATGAAACTGCAGGGTCACACATTGCTGCAAAGAGCAGCACTAACTACTTTTCCTTTCAATTTCACCTCTAATGGCACCACCATAACCCTAACTCTCTTGATCTTTTGATGCCACCAAAGTCTTCCTCATAAACACCTCAGATTCATTCCCACTTACACCAACACGGGACCCTCACCACGTGTTGATATCAATAACAACCAGTTACAACAAGAAGAGCAAGATGATCTAGAGGTCCACGTTGAGAAGGTAATATAATCAATAAAGTTAGTTTTCATGATCTTTATCTGACTTAGCATAATTGCTTTCTAATTTATTAGTGATGAAACTTTTAATTTGCAGATTATATATTGATGCCGCTTCTTGGCTACTTTTGGAGTCTTTGGTTATTTAATTGTGGAAATTAATCGTGAATCGGGTGACGACATTTTGTACTATTTAAAGAATTTTATTTTTGTTGTTAGTTGGTAGAGGACAAGCATAGAATTTATTATATATAACGTGACTTGTAATTTTGAACTCTTAAATTCCTTCCGTTCTTTTATCCATATAAAAAGAGTTCTCTAGTGTTTTCTTTCTCCGTGGGACATATATATGGAGATGATGCTTTGGCCATTTGATTATTGCTATTGTACTCTGGTTGAGAAATAAGAATTTTGAACTCGAGATACATTATGTATGAGTATTAATGTATAAAATAATTATAGTATAAATTATGTCACTAATTACTATTTGATTTGTCTTGTAATAAAAATTACATTATATTTATAGGTTTTGGTAATAAAAAAGGACTAAAAATTTATATTGTGCAGTGATAAAGGAAAAATTAGAAAAAAAAGTTTTTTTTTTTTAAATTTGATAAGGCTATTGCCACGCTTTTAAAGCATGGCCGTATCTCTAGCTATGGCTACGCTTTTAAACCGTGACAGTATCTCTTGCTATTGCCACACTTTTAAAGCGTGGCCGTATTTTGCTACTGTCACACTTTAAAAACGTGGCCCTATCTCACACATATGGCCATGTTTTTTAAGCGTGGCAATCCACAAAAGCGTGGCAAAAAATAAAGCATGGCGGTAGGTCACCAAAAGCGTGGTGATAGAGCAACCGCCACCCTTTCAAAAGCGTGGTTGTAGCTCAAAAAGCGTGGCGAAAAGCTATCGCCACGCTTTTTTCAACTTTTTGCCACGCTTTAAAAGCGTGGCAATAGAGCTGTTTTCTTGTAGTGTTGTTATCAGTGATATGAAATAATAATACTTGTTATTAGTGACAGACCAGAAAAATTTTATAGTTGGGCTAAAATTTTAAAATTTTGTGGGAGTAAATGTCTCCTCTTTATTGCATGTGGGTTCGTCCCTGGCAACACTTGCTTAAGCGGACGACTAAGCTGTTTACTCGACCAACTCAAATTGGTGTAGATATATTTAAAAATTCAAATTAGAACTATTTATACATATTGATAAAAATTAGAAATATACACACAATTATTTATTATAGTATTTAAAATAATAAAAAGATAATTTCACACACAGTATAATATTCAAAATAATAAAAATAATAATTTATAATAGCTTTCTTTTTATTTTTAACATGACAGTATTATTTTTCTATATATGTTCTTAAATAATTATTTTATTTTTTATTATCTCATATTTAACTATTAAGTATACTTATTATAGTTTTTATGGTATAAATAAAATTTTTAACCAAAATTATTACTATAATTAAGACTATTTTAATAATGAATATTAATATAATATATTAATATGTAGATAATCTATTTTTTATCATAATTTTTTAAAAAATTACTAATAATTTAAGCTGTATTTAATTACAAAACTAAGTTTCAATTTAATTATTAACTAATTAACTAATATAATGAAACTTATCACTATTTTTTGAGTTTATTTATTGATTTATTTATTTATTTTTTATTATTATACTAATACAAACTTAATAATATAATTATTATTATAGGTTAAGTTTAACAAAAAAAAAAATCAGCATAAAACACAAGAAAATCATTTATATTTTATTTTAGGACAAACATAATATAATAAGGGACAAATATATATAAGTATTAGTATTTTTTTTAAAACTTTGTGGGGGCAAATACCCCCTATTTGTTGCATGTGGCGTCCTTGATCGTTATTAGTACTTATAATAATGATAACAATCATAAATATTATTAGTTGGGCAAAACACTTTAATAAACCAAACAAAAATAAAAATTATGTATATCCCCCAAATGAATTTTGTAAGATTTCGAATTTTTTATAAAATTAAATAATAAATTTGTTTATGATTTATTATATTTAATTAAGATTATATTTTAAAAAATTATATATAAATTAAGCAATTTTTTATTTATGATTTAAAATTTTAGTAATTGAATAATAATAAGAATTTTATATGCTTTAAGTTGAATAATTAGATTTTTAACTTTATTTCACGATTACAAAGGAAATTGATTTTTATTATCGCTAATTATTGAATTTGAGTATTTATTTAAAAATAAATTTTAAGTTAATAATTAAATAGTATTTTTATAGATATTATTATTATTGAATTAAATTTGGTTTTAAATTATTACTCTACCCTCTTAATTTTATTGAAATTATCGAATTATCCTAAAATTCGATTACACAAAAAACCCTAATTGAGACAATAATCCGTAATTCCTTCTAATCTAATTCTAGGCACCCTTGTTTTCCCTTTCTAACAAAACATACGGCAGCAACAGTAAAAAACAACGAAAGAAAGAAATGGTGAGGGCAGATAGGAAGAGATCTGAAGAAAATAGGGAGATCGGGAAGAAGGGGGACCGCGTGCAGTCGTCACTGCCGCGCTGCTGCTCTGTCGCCGTCACGCCGCACCACCATCGCAGGAGAGAACCGAGGGGAGAGAGAGAGAGAGAGAGAGAGAGAGAGAGAGAGAGAGAGGGAGGGAGGGAGGGAGCTTCTGCCATCTGCACTGTCGGGAGGGAGTCGCCGTCAGCTTCGCGCCGAACTCCTCACGAACCGTCGCCGTCCATGAAGCCGCTAAGAGCTGTCACGTCGCTTGCACCACCGCACCCTGTCCGTATTGCCGTCGCCGATTGGTGGAGGGAGAGGACGCGTGAGGAAGAGAGGGACGTGGCAGTCTCGTCGACGTCAGATCCTTCACCGCCATGCCTTTGCCCCATCGCCAATCTGTCTTGCTGATGGAGATCCTGTTGTCGAGCTGCCGCATAACCACTACCGCCATTGGTTTTCCTGGGAAGAGGAGCACGAATGGGAGTGAGAGAACATGTAGGTTACTGTCGCGGGTGTCGCTGCCAAAGGAGGAGGAAGCCTCGCCGTTGCTCTGACCGCTGAGAAACGCTGCTGGAGTAAGCTGTTGGAACTGCAGTTACTCTGTTCCTTGGTTTTTCTCGGAGTACAGCAAGCTATCTTGCTTTGAAAACCTCTTTTATCGCTTTTCCGTTATATATTAGTGAGGTTTCTACGGCTTTTTTGCTACAGGGTTGAATTATAGCGATTGTATGTTGTGTTTAACGTTGTCGATGTCGCGGCAAAGATGAAATGGAGTTGCTTTTGCTGCAGACCGAGAGAAAAAGATGTTTTACGCATTTTATCGCTTTTGAGTTTGGCTTGTCGAGGTAGGGGTTTTTCTTAAAATTTATTTAATATTACAGAATTGTTATAAATAAATATTGGTATGAAAATATACTCCTGTGATTATGTTTGTCTTGTGGATATGGTTGTTTGTCGGGCTGAATTACTTATTGCCTGATTGCTTGAGTGGTGTGTGGTTGTTGATAAAAATTTGATTTGTAAAGTCATCTGGTTGAATATTGTAAAACCCTAATTAGCCTAAGATTTACCACGCGTCGTAAAGCAAAGGATAATAAGAGATTACGACAATTCTAATCTCGTATATATAATATATATAGAAAGGATTAATAAAGTCTAGAAGCCCAATGAAGGATATAGCTCAAAAACTGGATTTAAAAGCGCAAAACGTACTAGCGAAGCGTCTAACTTAAAGCACAAGCAACAGATAAGATATATCAAAATAGAATAGTATAATATCATAAGAACCTAGCCACGACTCGCAGAGTTTAAGCCGGCTAGTCATATATACAGATAAATAGAAACCTGACAGTAAAAACAGCTTATACAATTTTGTTCTCTCAAATACAAGCCTCTAGGCAAAACAAAATACAAAAATGAGAGTCATATACAAAATAAGCCAAAAAGACTCAAAAAGATATCTGGATCCTACGCTTCTGTCACCAACCAAACAACTCACCGAGGTGGGTTGCGACCTGCATCTGAAAAACACAATAGAAATATGGTATGAGAATCGAAGGTTCTCAATATGGTAACAGTGCCCAGTGATGTAGGATATAAGACCCCGGGACGCCAAAGGCAATCCTAAGCTCCATATCCATCACAGATTCAAACTTAAGGTATACTAAAACAGTCAAGCATAATATAAACCTTAACATAAATAAACCGGGTAATCTATCTTAGGGGATTTCTATTCTAACCAACACCACTGTCCCAAAGCCTTCACCAACCGATCCTCCATGCGATCCCCTCGCCACCGCCTTCCGAACCTCCTCAATCCCAGTAGAAATCACAATTATATACAAGGCAAGTAAATCACAAATAGAAGCATATAAGGCAAGTAACTCAAGTAGCAATTAGACATGTTATACAAGTAGGCAAACCATTTCAAGTAGTCAAAGCATACAAACAGATAGAAAATGCATATGATGAATGCTTGCCCTATTGGCTGTGATATCACATTGTCGGTTCAACTGCCAACCCGACACATCTCCATGGAAATGTCGCCCTTCGGAATCATCAATGGGAACCCCTGAGATATATTGCCCGGATCACTGTCCAGGGTTTTGCGCCTGCACGTTCTATTGTTCCGAAGGGATGCGAGCGGGATACTCTTGCCTTAGACCTCACATCTCAACGTAAGCGGGATTAACCACCGTCCTTACGCCACCATCGCAACCTCAACAGGCAGGATTAACCACCGTCCCTGCCGACGCATAGCGTCTTATAATCACAGTACAAATCAGTATTTCAGTGGTTTTCAGAAAACATTTTCAATATACATGGATCCATCATCCCATTCAGAGTCCTCGACTCATCTCAACCACTGTCAATTCACATTTCAGTTTCTAGACATCAACAATTCATCATTCTTCAACTCATATATTAATCATCCTTCACATGACGTCAAACCATCCTCAGTACACCCAAAACCTACTCCTCCATTTTCTAATTTTTTCCAAATAATTATTCTTTAAAACCCTTAGATTCTTCCCCATGTTTTAAATATCCAAAACTAGGCCCAAGTGTCTTAAAATGGTGTTATAGAAGCTTACAACCTTGTTGGGAAGGTAGAATAGTTGAAAACAAAGGAAAATTTGAGAAACATGGCGTGTGCATCTGCACAAGGGTGTGCGCGCGCACGCTCTGGAGAGTTTTAAAACGTGTGCGTACGCACATGTGTCAAAATTTACAAAGTTTGTTCACTCGCACAACCTGTGTCAGTGCCCCTAACAGACAAGCCTCCCCAATTAGTGCGTGCGCACAGGTGCGTCCGTACGCACAGGTTGCAATTCTTCATTGGTATGTGCGCGCACAAGCTGTGCTAGCTCTGCAACTAGACTGCCTGGATTTGCGTGTGCACAAATCAAAATTTTTGCGGGGGTGTGTGTGCGCACACGGTTGTGCGTGTGCACATACCAGAAAACACAAAATTCTGCAACTCTGCAGAATTTCAGATTTTTAACACCAACTTTAAATGATCATAACTTCCTCTACAAAACCCATATTTTACAAATTTTATCAAATTCAAGGGTTTTCAATAAGCTCTAATTTCAAATAAATTCTAATCAATTTTGAAAAATGAGGCAAAAGTTATGATCGAACAAAGTTCACCAAAAACCCTCTTTTACCCAAGTTCACAATTTCCACAATTTCTTGCCATACACATTCCAAACCATACCAAACCATTCAAAACTCCATTTTTTTTATCAAAATTAGTCTTTTGTGTCCTAATATACCAACATTATCACATTTCTCTTCACATTTCACTATTCTCAATCTCAACATTAATTATATAACACTTATCATCCAACCACATTCAAATTTACCATTTCATCAACCTCAACCTCACATCTATCACAATAAACCAACATTCTAATCCATACAATCATTCAACATCATAATATCACTATAAATCATCATAATTGAACCCAACATTCATCAACTCATCATAAACCATCATTCATCAATGTTTAACACACCAACAATCATTTTATTTCAAACCTATCCTATGGGTCACTAGCCTAAGTGTCCATGAATATTATATACTACATAGAGGAAACCGAAACCATACCTTGGCCGATTCCCTATATGCACCAAACCCAAAATGAGCACAAGCAAGCTCTCAACTCCAAACCGAGCTTTCAATTCCACTTCAACAAGCACCAATATGTTCTAATAGCTCCCAAACTCACAATAATCAAGCTATATACATATAAATCACCACAAATCAACCTAGGGTTCAACATGAACATAATCTCACAAAGGTTCAAGAACTCTTACCTTTCTCAATAGCTTTGGAGGCCGAAACCCAATGCTAAGCAAGGATTAGAGTGAACCTAAACATAAAAAATCACAAAAACTCACTTAACCCAAAGCCCTAATAAACCCAAAATTTTGAAGAGATAAACTGAGAGGGATTCAAGATTTTCTTACCAGTTTCTTATATGGATTTTGTAGAGCTCTTCACAAGGAACGCGTAGCTGCTGACGGCACGTAAATCGGAGTATCGTAGCTCGAGATATCACGAAGAGAATAGAGGTGTGAATAGTGTTCTCTTCTTCCTCTCCTTCCCTCTTTCAAATCTAATGTGTGTGTGTGTTTATGAGGTGAGGGTTCATTAATGAACCCTTATATATGTTGGACTTGGGCCCAACTTGGGTCCGGTCCAACCTGTTAGTATTTTTAGCCCGTTTGGCCCAACTTCGGGCCAAACCTTTTAAAATTAACACCCGATTTTCCATTTCTAATGTTTTTCTAAGGTTTTTGACTATTTCCACTTTTTCTTGCGTAGCACCAGGCAGACTTGAACCGGTTTAACCGGTTCAACTGTCAGTTTACGGTTTTTCACGGTTTTTTTTGTAGAAAACACATTTTCTGACTCAGAAAGACCTACTGAGTCC
The DNA here is from genome assembly GCF_059453495.1 of Arachis ipaensis. NCBI lineage: Eukaryota > Viridiplantae > Streptophyta > Magnoliopsida > Fabales > Fabaceae > Arachis > Arachis ipaensis. The sequence continues at coordinate 55,498,714 of NC_142443.1, forward strand.
AAAAATCACCTTTAAATCCTCAAATTCTCACTCTAACTTTGTGGAGTCTAATCTGGGCAATATAATCACTTAATTAACCGGTTGATTAGTTGCAGTTCTTACATTTACCCCGCCAAATAAGAAATTTTTCCCTCAAAATTTGGATTACCTGAGAAAAGTTCGGGATAATCCTTTCGCATCTCAGACTCCAGTTCCCAAGTGTGTTCTTCAACTCCAGCTCTTTTCCAAGCAACCTTAACCAATGTAACTTCTTTTCCTCTCAGCTTCTTCACACTGGTGTCATCAATTCTCACTGGTGTCACTTGGAATGTTAAGTTCTCCTTCAACTCAACCGACTCAGGATCCAACACATGAGCCGCATCCGACGTGTATTTACAGAGTTGTGACACGTGAAATACGTCATGAAAGTTAAACAAATGAGGTGGCAAGGCTACTTGATACGCCACGTCCGAATCTCTTCAGAATCTCAAACGGTCCTATATATCTTGGATTCAACTTCTTGGTTCTGGTTGCTCTTCCAATCCCAGTTGTCGGTGTAACCCTGAGGAATACGTGCTCTCCCACTTCAAACTCTAATGGTTTCCTTATCCGATCTGCATAACTCTTCTGTCGACTCTGAGCAGTTAGAATTCTTGCACAAATCTTCTTAATGTTCTTAGTAGTCTCTGCTATCAAATCAGGACCCAAAACACTTGTTTTACCGGATTCATACCAATAAAGTGGTGATTGGCACTTCCATCCATACAAGGCCTCATACGGAGCCATCCCTATGCTCGCATGAAAGCTATTGTTGTACGCAAACTTCACCAATGGCATGTAATGATCCCAACTTCTGGTTTGATCCAAAACACATGCTCTCAGCATATCTTCCAACGTCTGAATAGTCCTTTATGACTGTCTATCCGTCTGTGGATGATAGGCAATACTGAGACATAGCTTCGTACTGAAGGCTCTTTGGAAAGCTCCCCAAAACCTTGATGTGAATCGGGGATCACGGTCCGACACTATGCTCGACGGCACACCATGCAACTTTACTATATCCTTTATATACAGCCTTGCTAACTCCTCCATAGAACAGTTCACTCGGATAGGCAGAAAGTGAGCGGATTTGGTTAAGCGATCCACGACCACCCAAATCCCATCAAATCTCGACCTAGTCCTCGGTAAACCGGTCAGTAATTCATCATAATTTCTTTCCACTTCCACTGTGGAATCTCAAGTGGCTGTAACATTCCTTACGATTTCTGATGCTCTATCTTCACCTTCTGGCAAGTTAAACACTTGGATACCACTGTTGCTACATCACCTTTCATCCCAGGCCACCAGAACATCTTCTTCAAGTCATAATACATCTTCGTGCTTCCATGATGAACAGAAAACCCACTGTTGTGAGCTTCCGACAACAAATCCTGTCTCAAACTTTCGACATTCGGTATGAAAATCCTCCCCTTATACCTCCACAATCCTTCACCATCCTTAGTAAATTCTTCAGGCCTCTTTATCACCAACTGGTTAAAACAATTGCTGAAGCTTCTGCTCATCTTGCTGAGCCCTTTATATCTCTGATTTAAACGTGCTTGAGATCTGTAACCGGTTCAAACAAGCTCTTCCGGCAACTTCACCAATATACAGCTTAAGATCCACAAACTTATCCACTAACTCTTCTTCCTTGATTCTCATCCAAGCAATTGTTAAAGATTTCCAACTCAATACGTCTGCTATCACATTCGCCTTTTTGAGATGATAACTCTGCTCAAAATCATAATCTTTTAGCAACTCCATCCACCTTCTCTGACGCTGGTGCATGAATTGTGAATCACACTTTTCACAATGCGTACCACTAACCAGCAAGTGCACTGGGTCGTCCAAGTAATACCTTACGTGAGTAAGGGTCGAATCCCACGGAGATTGTTGGTTTGAAACAATCTCTGGTTATCTTGTAAATCTCAGTTAGGAGGTTAATTATAATTATCAGTTGACTTGCAAATGAACAAGGGAACATAAAATAAATACTTGGTATGCAGTAAAGGAGAATATGTTGGAGTTTTGGAGATGCTTTATCTTCTGAATCTCAGCTTTCTCCCTGTCTTCTTCTTCACGCACGCAAGGTTCCTCCTATGGCAAGCTGTGTGTTGGTGGATCACCGTTGTCAATGGTTACCATCCGTCCTCTCAGTGAAAAAGGTCCAGGTGCGCTGTCACCACACGGCTAATCATCTGTCGGTTCTCGATCATGTCAGAATAGGATCCATTGATCCTTTTGCATCTGTCACTACGCCCAACACTCGCGTGTTTGAGGCTCGTCATAGTCATTCAATCCCTGAATCCTACTCGGAATACCACAGACAAGGTTTAGACTTTCCAGATTCTCAAGAATGCTGCCAATGGATTCTAGCTTATACCACGAAGATTCTGATTAAGGAATCCAGGAGATACTCATTCAATCGAAAGTAGAACGGAGGTAGTTGTCAGGCACGCATTCATAGGTTGAGAATGGTGATGACTGTCACGGATCATCACATCCATCATATTGAAGTGCGAATGAACATCTTAGATAGGAACAAGCGTGTTTGAATAGAAAACAGAAATAGTTGCATTAATTCATCGAAACACAGCAGAGCTCCTCACCCCCAACAATGGAGTTTAGAGACTCATGCCGTCAGAGATTACAAAGTTCAGATCTAAAATATCATGAGATGCAAAATAATTCTCTAAAAATTGTTTAAATACTAAACTAGTAATCTAGGTTTACAGAAAATGAGTAAACTATGATAGATAGTGCAGAAATCCACTACTGGGGCCCACTTGGTGTGTGCTGGGGCTGAGACTTAAGCTTCTCACGTGCCTGGGCTGTTTTGGGCGTTCAACGCCAGGTTGTAACCTGTTTCTGGCGTTGAACTCCAACTTGTAACTTGTTTCTGGCGCTGGACGCCAGACTGCAACATGGAACTGGCGTTGAACGCCAGTTTACGTCGTCTATCCTTGAGCAAAGTATGGACTATTATATATTACTGGAAAGCCCTGGATGTCTACTTTCCAACGCAATTGAGACCGCACCATATGGAGTTCTGTAGCTCCAAAAAATCCACTTTGAGTGCAGGAAGGTCAGAATCCAACAGCATCAGCAGTCCTTTTTCAGCCTGAATCAGATTTTTGCTCAGCTTCCTCAATTTCAGTCAGAAAATACCTGAAATCACAGAAAAACACACAAACTCATAGTAAAGTCCAGAAATGTGATTTTTAATTAAAAAACTAATAAAAATATACTAAAAACCAACTAAATCATACTAAAAACTAAGTAAAAACAATGCCAAAAAGCGTATAAATTATCCGCTCATCACAACACCAAACTTAAATTGTTGCTTGTCCCCAAGCAACTAAAAACAAAGTAGGATAAAAAAAGAGAATATACAATGAATTCCAAAAACACCTATGAAGATCAGTGTTAATTAGATGAGCGGGGCTATTAGCTTTTTGCTTCTGAACAGTTTTGGTATCTCACTTTATCCTTTGAAGTTCAGAATGATTGGCATCTATAGGAACTCAGAATTTAGATAGTGTTATTGATTCTTCTAGTTCAGTATGTTGATTCTTGAACACAGCTACTTTATGAGTCTTGGCCGTGGCCCTAAGCACTCTGTTTTCCAGTATTACCACCGGATACATACATGCCACAGACACATAACTGGGTGAACCTTTTCAGATTGTGACTCAGCTTTGCTAAAGTCCCCAATTAAAGGTGTCCAGGGTTCTTAAGCACACTCTATTTTTTTTTTGCTTTGGACCTCAACTTTAACCGATCAGTCTCAAGTTTTCACTTGACACCTTCACGCCACAAGCCCATGGTTAAGGACAGCTTGGTTTAGCCGCTAAGGCTAGGATTTTATTCCTTTAGGCCCTCCTATCCACTGATGCTCAAAGTCTTGGATCCTTTTTATTACCCTTGCCTTTTGGTTTTAAGGGCTATTGGCTTTTTTTTCCTTGCCTTTTGGTTTAAAGAGCTTTTGGCTTTTTCTGCTTGCTTTTTTTTTTTGCTTTTTTTTTCTGCAAGCTTTGTTCTTCACTGCTTTTTCTTGCTTCAAGAATCATTTTTATGATTTTTCAGATTATCAAATAACATTTCTCCTTTTTCATCATTCTTTCAAGAGCCAACAATTTTAACATTCATAAACAACAAATTCAAAAGAAATATGCACTATTCAAGCATTCATTCAGAAAACAAAAAGTATTGCCACCACATCAAAATAATTAAACTATTTTAAAATTCAAAATTCATGTACTTCTTTTTCTTTTTCAGAAAACAATTTTCATTTAAGAAAGGTGATGGATTCATAGGACATTCATATCTTTAAGACATAGACACTTAGATACTAGTGATCATATAGTAAAGACACAAACATAATTAAACATGAAGCATAGTAAACGAAAAACAGGAAAATAAGAACAAGGAGATTAAGGAATGGGCCACCTTAATGAGGGTGGCGTCTTCCTCTTCTTGAAGAACCAATGGTGCTCTTGAGCTCCTCTATGTTTCTTCCTTGCCTTTGTTGCTCTTTCCTCATAGCTCTTTGATTTGCAGTCAATTGCTCTACCACTGAATTATGGAAAAACAAAAGCAATGCTTTTACCACACCAAACTTAAAAGGTTTGCTCGTCCTCGAGCAAAAGAAGAAAGAAGTGGAGAAGATGGAGGAGATGGAAGTGTGTGAATGGGTGGATTTGGGAGGGAAATGGTTTGAATTTGAATGGTGAGGTAGGTGGGGATCCTATGGGGTCCACAGATCCAGTGGGGTCAAGGATTTAGCATCCCTGCTCCAATTAGGCGTACAAAATGCCCTTACTGTGCAATCCTGGTGTTTAACGCCAGATTGCTACCTGTTTCTGGCGTTAAACCCCCAAATGTAGCCTATTTCTGGCGTTTAACGCCAGACTGATGCTTGTTTCTGGCGTTTAAATGCCAGAATGATCTTCCTCCAGGGTGTGCTATTTTTCATGCTGTTTTTCATTCTGTTTTTGATTTTCCATTTGTTTTTGTGACTTCACATGATCATCAACCTAAAGAAAACATAAAATAGCCATGGAAAATAAATAGATATAATTAAATAACATTGGGTTGCCTCCCAACAAGCGCTTCTTTAATGTCAATAGCTTGACAGTGAGCTCTCATGGAGCCTCACAGATAATCAGAGCAAGGTTGGGACCTCCCAATACCAAACTTAGAGTTTGGTTGTGGCCTCCCAAAACCAAACTTAGAGTTTGACTGTGGGGGCTTTGGTTGACTCTGCAGTGAGAGAAGCTTTTCATGCTTCCTCTCCATGGTTATAGAAGGAGAACCTTGTGTCTTATAGTTTGCAATGTCTTCAAACCACAGAGCTTCCTGAATAGAAAACAATTGCTCATCCGGAAAGGTTTCAGAGATCTCAGTAGGAGGGAGGGATGCTCCTGCTACTGGTTCTATCCGGGACAGGTGATCAGCTACTTGATTCTCTGTTCCTTTTCTGTCTCTTATTTCTATATCAAACTCTTGCAGAAGCAACACCCATCTTATGAGCCTGGGCTTTGAATCCTGCTTTGTGAGTAGATATTTAAGAGCAGCATGGTCAGTGTACACAATCACTTTTGATCCTACTAAGTAGAATCTAAACTTGTCAATGGCATAAACCACTGCAAGTAATTCTTTTTCTGTGGTTGTGTAATTTTTCTGGGCATCATTTAAAACACTGCTAGCATAATAAATGACATGCAGAAGCTTGTTATGCCTCTGTCCCAATACTACACCAATGGTATGGTCACTGGCATCACACATTAGTTCAAAGGGTAATGTCCAGTCTGGTGCAGAAATAACTAGTGCTGTGACCAGCTTAGCTTTCAGGGTCTCAAACGCCTGCAGACACTGTGTCAAACACAAATGGCGTGTCAGCAGCTAGCAGATTGCTCAGAGGTTTTGCAATTTTTGAAATATCTTTTATAAACCTCCTATAGAATCCTGCATGCCCCAGAAAGCTTCTGATTGCCTTAACATTGGCAGGTGGTGGTAATTTTTCAATTACTTCAACTTTAGCTTGATCCATCTCTATTCCCTTGTTTGAAATTTTATGCCCAAGGACAATCCCTTCAGTCACCATAAAGTGACATTTTTCCCAGTTTAAAACTAGGTTGGTCTCTTGGCATCTTTTCAGAACAAGTGCTAAATGGTTAAGGCAGGAGATGAATGAGTCTCCAAATACTGAAAAGTCATCCATGAAGACTTCCAGAAACTTCTCTACCATATCAGAGAAGATAGAGAGCATGCACCTCTGAAAGGTTGCAGGTGCATTACACAGACCAAAAGGCATCCTTCTGTAGGCAAACACTCCAGAAGGACATGTGAGTGCTGTTTTCTCTTGGTCCTGAGGATCTACTGCAATTTGGTTGTAACCTGAATAACCATCCAAAAAGTAGTAATATTCATGACCTGCTAGTCTCTCTAGCATCTGGTCTATGAATGGTAAAGGAAAATGATCCTTCCTGGTGGCTGTATTGAGCCTTCTGTAGTCAATACACATACGCCACCCTGTAACTGTTCTTGTAGGAACCAGTTCATTCTTTTCATTATGAACCACTGTCATTCCTCCCTTCTTAGGGACAACATGGATAGGGCTCACCCAGGGGCTATCGGAAATAGGATAGATAATCCCAGCCTCTAGTAACTTAGTGACCTCTTTTTGCACCACCTCCTTCATGGCGGGATTTAGCCGCCTCTGTCGTTGAACCACTGGCTTAGCATCATCCTCCAATAGGATCTTGTGTATGCATCTGGCTGGACTAATGCCCTTAAGATCACTTATGGACCACCCAAGAGCTGTCTTGTGTGTCCTTAGCACCTGAATTAGTGTTTTCTCTTCCTGTGGCCCTAAAGCAGAGCTTATGATTACAGGAAAAGTGTCACCTTCTCCCAGAAATGCATATTTCAGGGATGGTGGTAGTGGTTTGAGCTCGGGTTTAGGAGGTTTCTCCTTTTTCTGAGGAGTTTTCAGAGGTTCTTTTATTTCCCCTGGTTCCTCCAGATCAGGCTGAACATCTTTAAAAATGTCCTCTAGCTCTGATTCGAGACTCTCAGTCATATGGACCTCTTCCACCAGGGAGTCAATAATATCAACGCCCAGGCAGTCGTCTGATGTGTCTGGATGTTGCATAGCTTTGACAACATTCAACTTAAACTCATCCTTATTGACTCTCAGGTTTATCTCCCCTTTTTGGACGTCAATGAGGGTTCGTCCAGTTGCTAGGAATGGTCTTCCTAGAATGAGAGTTGTACTCTTGTTCTCCTCCATTTCTAGCACTTCAAAGTCAGTAGGGAAGGCAAATGGCCCAACCTTGACAATCATGTCCTCAATTATGCCTGATGGGTATTTAATGGAGCCATCAGCAAGTTGAAGACAGATCCGGGTTGGTTTGACCTCTTCAGTCAAGCCAAGCTTTCTGATAGTGGATGTAGGGATTAGGTTGATGCTTGCCCCAAGATCACATAGAGCTGTCTTGGTGCAGTTACCCTCTAATATGCATGGTATCATAAAGCTCCCGGGATCTTTAAGCTTTTCTGGGAAGCTTTTCAGAATGACTGCACTGCATTCTTCAGTGAGGAGAACTCTTTCAGTTTCTCTCCAATCCTTCTTATGACTCAAGATATCTTTCATGAACTTGGCATAAGAGGGTATTTGCTCAAGTGCCTCTGCAAACGGAATCTTTATTTCAAGAGTCCTAAGATAGTCTGCAAAGCGGGCAAATTGCTTATCCTGCTCCTCTTTGCGGAGTTTTTGAGGATAAAGAATCTTGGCTTTGTATTTCTCAACCTTGGTTGCTGCAGGTTTATTTCCTACAGAGGTAGGTTGAGAAGCCTTCTTGAGAGATTTATTATTAGCACTTGCAGGTGTCTGATCCTTCACTGGCATTTGAAAGCCAGGGTTGGAAGCTGGAGTGGCGTTAGACGCCAACTCCTCATCTGTTCCTGGCGTCTGAACGCCAGAACTGTGCTTCCTTTGGGCGTTCAACGCCAGTTCCTTGCTTGTTTCTGGCGTTGAACGCCAGTCCTGAGCATGGTTTGGGCGTTCAGCGCCAGCCTTCCACCCAATTTCTGGCGTTTTAGCGCCAGAATTATTTTTCCCCGGGCTCTTACTGTCCTCAGATGGAATTTGGATAGTTTGCTCATTTCTTGGCTTCCTGCTGCCTTGAGGTGGGGTATTTAATGTTTTCCCACTGATAAATTGAACTGCTTGGCATTCTTCTGTTATTTGTTTTGACAGCTGCTGCTTTGTTTGCTTTAATTGTTCTTCCATATTTATATTAGCCATCCTTGTCTCTTGTAGTATCTCCTTGAATTTGGCTAACTGTTTTGTTAGAAAATCCAATTGCTGATTGAATTCAGTAGCTTGTTCAGCAGGACTGAGTTCAGTAGTCACTGTTTTAGCCTCTTCTTTCATGGAAGGTTCGCTGCTTAAGTACAGATGCTGATTTCTGGGAACTGTATCAATAAGCTCTTGAGCTTCTTCAATTGTCTTTCTCATGTAGATAGATCCACCAGCTGAGTAGTCTAGAGACATCTGAGCTCTTTCTGTAAGCCCATAATAGAAGATGTCTAGCTGAACCCACTCTGAAAATATCTCAGAGGGGCATTTTCTTAGCATCTCTCTGTATCTCTCCCAGGCATCATAAAGAGATTCATTATCTCCTTGTTTGAAGCCTTGGATGTCCAGCCTTAGCTGTGTCATCCGTTTTGGAGGAAAGTATTGATTCAGGAATTTTTCTGTCAGCTGTTTCCATGTCTTTATGCTAGCCTTAGGTTGGTTATTTAACCACCTCTTAGCTTGGTCTTTTACAGCAAATGGGAACAGTAATAATCTGTAGATATCCTGATCTACTTTCTTATCATGTACTGTGTCAGCAATTTGTAAAAACTGTGCCAAAAATTCTGTAGGTTCTTCCTGTGGAAGACTGGAATACTGGCAACTTTGCTGCACCATGATAATGAGCTGAGGATTCAACTCAAAGCTACTGACTCCAATGGAGGGTATACTGATACTACTCCCATATGAAGCAGTGGTGGGGTTAGCATATGACCCCAGAGTCCTTCTGGACTGTTCATTTCCACTTAGATCCATGATGGAGAAAGGGAGATGATGTAAAATAGAAAAAAAATATTTTTATTTATTTATTTATTTATTTATTTCGAAAATAAAATAAATTAAAATAAAATAAATAAAAATGGGTGAAGATTTTCGAAAAATAGAGAGAGAAAGAGAAAAAAAATTGGTTAGGAAGTTTTGAAAAAGATATGATTTGAAAAATTTTGACCAAGTCAACCCAAGTAATTCGAAAATTATGAGAAAAGATAAGATAGAAGATATGATTTGTAAAAGATAAATATGATAGGAAAAATATGTAATTGAAAATTAAAAAAAAATATAAAAGATATTTGAAAAAAATAAATTTGTTTTGAAAAAGATATTGTGAAGATTTAAAAAAGATATTTATGAGTTGAAAAGATTTTAAGAAGGAAAAGATATAAATTTTTTTATTTTTTTTATTTTTTTTAATCTTAAAAGGATAAGATTTGAAAAATTTTGAAATTAAAATCTGAATTTTTATAAAAAAAATTTGAAAATATGGCTTAAAAATAGTTAGAAAAGATATTTCTTTTTTTGAATTTTGAATTTTATGATGAAAGAGAAAAACACATAAAAGACACAAGACTTAAAATTTTTAGATCTAATGCTCCTTGTTTTCGAAAATTTTGGAGGAAAAATACCAATGAACACCAAACTTAAGAATTTTAAGATCAAGACACAAAGAAGACTCAAGAACACTTTGAAGATTCACAAGAACGCCAAGAACAAAAGAAAGAACACCAAACTTCAAATTTTTAGAAGAACAAAATAACTTTTCAAAAATTATATAAAGATTAACAAGAAAACACCAAACTTAAAGTTTGGCACAAGATTAAATCAAGAAAAATTATTTTTGAAAAAGATTTTTAATAGAACCGGTGCCCAATTATCAAGAACATAAACCAATGCTCTAGCCAATTGAGCTGTAAATGTAACACTTGTTTTGAAGAGGTATATTTTCACTAACTAAAAATAAATTCCTTTTTGAAGACTAATGCTTTGGAAAAACACAAGAAAAATAAGAAAAGACACAGAACAAGAAAAACTAAAAATCAAACAAGACAAATAAACAAGAACAACTTGAAGATCAAAGAACACAACTTCGAAAATTTAAAAGAAAAATATAAAATATGCAATTGACACCAAACTTAGAACAAGACACTAAACTCACGAAAAAAAAAATAAAAATTGATAAAGAAAAATAATATTTTTGAAAAATTTTTGAAAAGGAAACAAAGGACTCAGAATTTAATGACTCTATAGCAACAAAAATAAATTATTCCTAATCTAAGCAACAAAATAAACCTTTAGTTATTCAAACTCGAATAATCCCCGACAACGGCGCCAAAAACTTGGTGCACGAATTGTGAATCACACTTTTCAACATGCGTACCACTAACCAGCAAGTGCACTGGGTCGTCCAAGTAATACCTTACGTGAGTAAGGGTCGAATCCCACGGAGATTATTGGTTTGAAGCAATCTCTGGTTATCTTGTAAATCTCAGTTAGGAGGTCAATTATAATTATCAGTTGACTTGCAAATGAACAAGGGAACATAAAATAAATACTTGGTATGCAGTAATGGAGAATATGTTGGAGTTTTGGAGATGCTTTGTCTTCTGAATCTCAGCTTTCTCCCTGTCTTCTTCTTCACGCACGCAAGGTTCCTCCTATGGCAAGCTGTGTGTTGGTGGATCACCGTTGTCAATGGTTACCATCCGTCCTCTCAGTGAAAAAGGTCCAGGTGCGCTGTCATCGCACGGCTAATCATCTGTCGGTTCTCGATCATGTCAGAATAGGATCCATTGATCCTTTTGCGTCTATCACTACCCCCAACACTCGTGAGTTTGAAGCTCATCACAGTCATTCAATCCCTGAATCCTACTCGGAATACCACAGACAAGGTTTAGACTTTCCGGATTCTCAAGAATGCTGCCAATGGATTCTAGCTTATACCACGAAGATTCTGATTAAGGAATCCAGGAGATACTCATTCAATCGAAAGTAGAACGGAGGTTGTTGTCAGACACGCGTTCATAGGTTGAGAATGGTGATGACTGTCACGGATCATCACATCCATCATATTGAAGTGCGAATGAACATCTTAGATAGGAACAAGCGTGTTTGAATAGAAAACAGAAATAGTTGCATTAATTCATCGAAACACAACAGAGCTCCTCACCCCCAACAATGGAGTTTAGAGACTCATGCTGTCAGAGATTACAAAGTTTAGATCTAAAATGTCATGAGATGCAAAATAATTCTCTAAAAATTGTTTAAATACTAAACTTGTAACTTAGGTTTACAGAAAATGAGTAAACTATGATAGATAGTGCAGAAATCCACTACTGGGGCCCACTTGGTGTGTGATGGGGCTGAGACTTAAGCTTCTCACGTGCCTGGGCTATTTTGGGTGTTCAACGCCAGGTTGTAACCTATTTCTGGCATTGAACTCCAACTTGTAACTTGTTTCTGGCGCTGGACGCCAGACTGCAACATGGAACTGGCGTTGAATGCCAGTTTACATCATCTATCCTTGAGCAAAGTATGGACTATTATATATTGCTGGAAATCCCTGGATGTCTGCTTTCCAACGCAATTGAGAGCGCGCCATTTGAAGTTCTGTAGCTCCAAAAAATCCACTTTGAGTGCAGGAAGGTCAAAATCCAACAGCATCAGCAGTCCTTTTTCCAGCCTGAATCAGATTTTTGCTCAGCTCCCTCAATTTCAGCCAGAAAATACCTGAAATCACAGAAAAACACACAAACTCATAGTAAAGTCCAGAAATGTGATTTTTAATTAAAAAACTAATAAAAATATACTAAAAACCAACTAAATCATACTAAAAACTAAGTAAAAACAATGCCAAAAAGCGTATAAATTATCCGCTCATCAGACGCATATTTAGCTCTTTCTGATCAAAGATTTACTTGAGACTCTTATGATAAAAAAAGACACTAAACCTTACTCCGTACAAGAGGTGTCTCCAAATCTTCAATGCAAACACAATCGCCACTAATTCCAAATCATGAGTTGGGTAATTCACCTCATACGGTCTCAGCTGACGTGATGCGTAAGCCACCACATTCTGGTGTTGCATCAACACGCAATCCAAACCCTTCAGTGACGCATCACAATATACTTCAAACGGTTCATGTAGTTCCGGTATGATTAGAACAGGTGCTGAAGTTAATCTCTGCTTCAAAGTCTGAAAACTCTCTTTGCACTCCGACGTCCACACGAATGGCACTTCTTTCCTTGTCAATTTAGTCACCGGTAGTGTAATCCGGGAGAATCCTTCAATGAATCTCTGGTAATATCCGGCCAAGCCCAAGAAACTCCTAACTTCTGTCACCGTCATTGGTCTTTCCCACTCCATAACTGCTTCTACCTTAGAAGGGTCTACGACTATTCCTCCTTTGCTCACCACGTGACCCAAGAACTTCACCTCCTCCTTCCAGAACTCATACTTCGACAACTTGGCGTACAACTTTTGCTCCTTTAGGATTTGCAACACAATCCTCAAGTGTTCCTCATGCTCTTTTGCCGTCTTAGAGTAAACCAAGATGTTGTCTATGAAAACCACCACGAATTTGTCCAAAAAGGAATGAAAGACTCTGTTCATGTAATCCATGAAAACAGCAGGTGCATTCGTTAACCCAAAGGACATTACCGCAAACTCGTAGTGTCCATAGCGTGTCCTAAATGCAGTCTTAGGATTGTCATCCTCTTTCACCCTTATCTGATGGTAACCGGATCTCAAATCAATCTTGGAAAATACTCCGGCTCCTTGCAGTTGATCCATCAAGTCGTCGATCCTAGGCAATGGATACTTGTTCTTCACAGTCACTTTATTCAACTGTCGGTAATCCACACACAGTCGCATCCCTCCATCCTTCTTTTTCACCAATAAAACTGGCGCTCCCCACGGTGATACACTCGGTCAAATGAACCTCTTGTTCAGAAGCTCTTCCAACTGAGTCTTTAATTCTAGCAGCTCTATCGAAGCCATTCTATACGGCGCAATCGACACTGGTCTGGCTCCCGATGCCAATTCAATCGCAAATTCAATCTCCCTTTGAGGTGAAAATTCAGGAATATCCTCTGGAAATACCTCCGGAAAGTCTCTAACCACCAGAATCTGATCTAAGTTCTGGACATCGCCCGAAGCATTAGTAGTTAACAAGATGTATGCCGGACGCTCTTCCCCACTACAGTGCACCCTTACTGAGTTCAGGTAGTAACCTTCAGCTATCACTACCCCACTTTCTCCTTCCGGCATAAACTGAATTGTCCTTTCAAAGCAACCCAACAAAACTCGATTCTTCGACAACTAATCAAACCCCAAAATCATCTCCAACCCAACCATTGGTAAACAGATCAAGTCATGCACAAAATCTCTACCCTCAAGCTTGAAACCTACTTGCCTACACCCTGACCTAGATATAACCGTCTGATGCGGAGTATGTACATGCAAGTCAAAAGGTAACTCTGATACTTTCAAACCTAGTTCCTCGACTTTAGCAAACAAAATAAACGAATGCAAAGTCCCAGTATCATATAATGCAATTAAAGTCTTATCCCCAATTAAACAAATACCTCTCATCAACGGATCCGCCTTGGAAGCATCCTTGGCATTTACAGTAAAGACTCGACCTTGATGCTGACTCTGGCCCGCATTCTGATTCCTCCCACGAGTACAATCCCTCGCAATGTGGCCAGAAAACCCACAATTGAAGCAACCACCTAAACCAATCTTGCATGAGTTACAAGGATGGAAACGCCCACAATGTACGCAAGTCAAATTCGGAGAATCCTTACTCTGATTTCCTCTCCCCTTAGCGTACTGAAACTGAGTCTGAGTGTTCTTCCTGAAGCCTCCTTGACCTTGAGGCGCATATCCTCCTCTTTTGAAGCTATGACCCTTCGGATGAAAATACTTGCCACGCCCCCGACTAGAACTCCCTCCATGAGTTTCCTTGGACGAAGCTACTGTCTTGGCGTACTCTTCCACCACTCTCGCCTTGTTCACCAAGTTGGAGAAGACACGGATTTCCATAGGCGCCACAGCAGTCATAATGCTATCTTTTATACCCCTCTGGTAATTAATGCACTTCCAGCCCTTGTAGGTCTCCGGGGCACCCTGACATACCATAGAAAATCTACAAAGCTCCTCAAATTTGTTGGTGTAGTCCGCTACAGATAAGGAACCTTGCTTCAACTGCATCAGTTCTATCTCCTTCGCTTCCCTTGCAGAGTCGGGGAAATACTTCTTATAAAAGGCCGTCTGGAATACGTCCCACAGAACATCGGCGTTCTAAAGTTGTAGCAAGCAGCACTCAGCTTGCCACCAGTGCTGGGCCTTTCCCGCAAGCTGATAAGCGGCAAACTCGACATATTAATTGATGGGAACATGCTGTGCCTGTAAAGCACGCTCCATAGCCTGGAACCAGTTGTCTGCTTCAGCTAGATTAGTTGATCCTCGGAATATTGGCGGATGAACCTTGAGGAACGTCGCCAAGGTCATCAGAACACCACCCGTGTTATCACCGTTTCCCTCAGTATTATCATTAGCATTCTCTCACCATTTCGGTTTTTATTCCCAGCCGGTTGGCCTAATCTCTGCACAGCTTGCAGATTCACAGCAGAATTAGCTTCCATAGTGTTAGCGAGATTCGCCATTGCCACCATGAATTTGGTATGATTGTCAGCTGGTTGCTCATTCCTACTTTCTCATGAACGTGCTCGACCTCGTCCGTGAGTGGCCATTAGGGCTCCTGTCTATACCAAACAATTGATATCAAGGTGATCAGTCTCAATACCAAAAGCCTAGTGCTTCGATTATCCTAAACAGGAACTCACAAACAAGCATGCTATGCATATATCAAGTAGATAAACTAATAGCATCAAAGAAAAAGACACACAGAGTATACAATGAAGCACAATCGGTCCATTCCTCAGGCTCACGAGGACGAACTGCTCTGATACCACTAATTGTAACACCCTAATTAGCCTAAGTTTTACCACGCGTCATAAAGCAAAGGATAATCAGAGATTACGACAATTCTAAGCTCGTACATATAATATATATAGAAAGGATTAATAAAGTTTAGAAGTCCGATGAAGGATATAGCTCAAAAACTGGATTTAAAAGCACAAAACGTACTAGCGAAGTGTCTAACTTAAAGCACAAACAACAGATAAGATATATCAAAATAGAATAGTATAATATCATAAGAACCTAGCCACGACTCGCGGAGTTTAAGTCGGCTAGTCATATATACAGATAAATAAAAGCCTGATAGTAAAAACAGCTTATACAATTTTGTTCTCTCAAATACAAGCCTCTAGGCAAAACAAAATACAAAAATGAGAGTCATATACAAAATAAGCCAAAAAGACTCAAAAAGATATCTGGATCCTACGCTTCTGTCACCAACCAGACAACTCACCGAGGTGGGTTGCGACCTGCATCTGAAAAATATAACAGAAATATGGTATGAGAACTGGAGGTTCTCAGTATGGTAATAGTTGATGAGCGGATATTTTATATCCTTTTGGCATTATTTTTACATAGTTTTTAGTATGTTTTAGTTACTTTTTATTATATTTTTATTAATTTTTATGAAAAAATCTTATTTCTAGACTTTACTATGAGTTTGTGTCTTTTTCTATAATTTCAGGTATTTTCTGGCTGAAATTGAGGGATCTGAGCAAAAGTCTGATTCAGAGGCTGAGAAAGGACTGCAAATGTTGTAGGATTCTGACCCTCCTGCACTCGAAGTGGATTTTCTAGAGCTACAGAAGCCCAATTGGTGCACTCTCAATTGCGTTAGAAAGTAGACATCTTGAGATTTCCAGAAATATATAATAGTCCATATTTTGCCCGAGATTTGATGGCCCAAACTGGCGTTAAACGCCAGCCAGAGACCCTTTTCTGGCGTAAAACGCCAGAACTGGCACCAGAACTGGAGTTAAACACCCAAACTGGCATCCAAGCTGACATTTAACTCTAGAAATGGCCTATGCACGTGTAAATCTCAATGCTCAGCCCAAGCACACACTAAGTGGGCCCCGGAAATGGATTTCTGCACTATCTGCACTTAGTTACTTATTTCCTGTAATCCCTAGTAACTAGTTTAGTATAAATAGCACTTTTTACTATTGTATTCGCATCTCTGGCCATTCTTAGACTACTTTCTCTTATGTATTTTCTACGGTGGAGTTTCTACACCTCATAGATTAAGGTGCGGAGCTCTGCTGTTCTTCATGAATTAATACAAGTACTATTGTTTCTCTTTCAATTCATGCTTACTTCTTCTCCAAGATATACTCTCGTACTTAATTCAGTTAAGTCAAAATGAAGGGGTGACCCGTGACAATCACCCACTATCTTTGTTACTCGCTTAGCCAAGATCCGCGTGCCTGACAACCACAAGCGGTCTACATGATGTTCAACGTAGTCATTGGACGATAGCCAGAGTATATTCTCTTGGGTCTCTAATCCATGGACCGAGTCCGTGAGATTAGAACCTTTGTGGTATAGGCTTGAACCAATTGGCAGCATTCCTGAGATCTGGAAAGTCTAAACCTTCTCTGTGGTATTCCGAGTAGGATCTGGGAAGGGATGACTGTGACGAGCTTCAAACTCACGAATGTTGGGTGCAGTGACAGCGTGTAAAAGGATAGAGATATCCTATTCCGACGCTAGTGAGAACCGACAGATGATTAGCCGTGCGGTAGCTGTACCTGGTATTTTTCATCCGAGACGAGAAATCCGACAGTTGATTAGCCGTGCAGAAACCGTACCTGGTATTTTTCATTCGAGAGGATCATACTGCTTGCCATGGAAGGGAGCACGCATGATTGGATGAAGACAATAGGAACGCAGAGGTTCAGAGGCTGGTGCACGAAATTGTGTTCTCAGGCAACGACGCCAAAAACTCTATACGCACGTCTTAATAAATCGTTTTTCATTCACAACTTCGATACAACTAACCAGCAAGTGCACTGGGTCGTCCAAGTAATAAACCTTACGTGAGTAAGGGTCGATTCCACGGAGATTGTTGGTATGAAGCAATCTATGGTCATCTTGTAAATCTCAGTTAGGCGGATATAAAATAGTTAAGGAGTTTTCAAAAATAAATAATAAAATAAGGATAGAAATACTTATGTAAATCATTGGTGAGAATTTCAGATAAACGCATAGAGATGCTTTCGTTCCTCTGAACCTCTGTTTTCTTGCTGTCTTCATCCAATCAGTCTTACTCCTTTCTATGGCTGGCTTTATGTAAGGACATCACCATTGGCAATGGCTACTTTTGATCCTCTCTGGAAAATGGTCCGATGCGCTGTCACTGCATGGCTAATCGTCTGGAGGCATCACCGTTGTCAATGGCTGCATCCCATCCTCTTGTGAAAATGGTCCAAATGCTCTGTCACAGCACGGCTAATCATCTGAGGTTCTCGATCATACTGGAATAGGATTCACCCTCCTTTTGCGTCTGTCACTACGCCCAGCACTCGCGAGTTTGAAGTTCGTCACAGTCATTCAATCCCAGAGTCCTACTCGGAATAACACATACAAGGTTTAGTCTTTCCGGACTCTCATGAATGCCGCCATCAATCTAGCTTATACCACGAAGATTCTGATTAAGAGATCCAAGAGATATTCATTCAATCTAAGGTAGAACGGAAGTGGTTGTCAGGCACACGTTCATAGGGAATGATGATGATTGTCACGTTCATCACATTCAGGTTGAAGTGCGAATGAATATCTTAGAAGCGGAATAAGTTGAATTGAATAGAAAAACAGTAGTACTTTACATTAATCTTTGAGGAACAGCAGAGCTCCACACCTTAATCTATGGAGTGTAGAAACTCTACCGTTGAAAATACATAAGTGAAAGGTTCAGGCATGGCCGAATGGCCAGCCCCCATGATCTAAGAACCAGGCGTCCAAAGATGTCTAATACAATAGTAAAAAGTTCTATTTATAATAAACTAGCAACTAGGGTTTACAGAAGTAAGTAATTGATGCATAAATCCACTTCTGGGGCCCACTTGGTGTGTGCTTGGGCTGAGCTTTAGCTTTCCACGTGCAGAGGCTCTTTCTGGAGTTGAACGCCAGGTTGTAACGTGTTTCTGGCGTTCAACTCTGGTTTGTGACATGTTTCTGGCGTTTAACTCCAGACAGCAGCGTAGAACTGGTGTTCAACGCCCTTTTACGTCCTCTATACTCGGTCAAAATATGGACTATTATACATTGCTGGAAAGCCCTGGATGTCTACTCTCCAACGCAATTGGAAGCGCGCCATTTTGAGTTCTGTAACTCTAGAAAATCCACTTTGAGTGCAGGGAGGTCAGAATCCAACAGCATCAGCAGTTCTTCTTCAACCTCTGAATCTGATTTTTGCTCAAGTCCCTCAATTTCAGCCAGAAAATACCTGAAATCACAGAAAAATACACAAACTCATAGTAAAGTCCAGAAATGTAAATTTAGCATAAAAACTAATAAAAACATCCCTAAAAGTAACTAGATTCTACTAAAAACATACTAAAAACAATGTCAAAAAGCGTATAAATTATCCGCTCATCACAACACCAAACTTAAATTGTTGCTTGTCCCCAAGCAACTGAAAATCA